>NC_047503.1:41152162-41277162 GCF_902827115.2 Pseudochaenichthys georgianus
AGATTTGCATAAACGTGTTTGATTGGCTGGCGCTTCCAGCTCAGCTTCAAAAGTTGAACATTGCTCAACTTTTGAATCCTGGAAATCCTGGAAATCTTCGCTTCGCTCCCCCACAATGCAGTTCGGCGAAAAGCGAGAAAGTGACGTCATCCCCATTCAAAGTCAATGGGCAGAGAAGCGTTGGAAGCGGTGGAAGATTCTTCTGAAGCTGCTGTGTGGACGTACCGTTACAGACAGGTTATGTAAATCCCAAAGCAATAAGTAAGCTTAACATGGCAGATGTATAACTCTTCATTAGACCTGAAGCGTTGGAAGCGTTGGAAGCGGTGGAAGCGGTGGAAGCGGTGGAAGCGGTGGAAGATTCGTCTAAAGCTGCTGTGTGGACGTACCGTAACTGCCAGTCTACACTACAGCCATCACAAAATCTTGAAGCTGGGCGTGTCTGAGGCTTGGCGATTTCACGCGCCCAAGGCGACCAACAACCAATCAGGAATCTCCCGCCCCTGGCATACAAAGCAATAGCAATGTTAAAACGAAGTAAACTGGATATAAAATCCCCAAACAGGCGAAAACCTACCAGATTCATCCACTGTCTCTGCCACCTCCCTCCATGCCTCGCTCCTCCGGTTTGTATCCCGGTAAATTGACAGAGACTGATCATACAGCACCGGGTGATTCACTACCGCTCCATTTTTTTGAATATGAGGAAATTACCTGTGTAGTCTCTCCCAGCATACACACGGTTTGATTGGCTAGCGCTTGTACTGTCAGATTTGCATACGCATGATTTGATTGGCTGATGCCAAACATCAAGCCTCAAAAGTTGAACATTGCTCAACTTTTGATGCTTGCGATGCTTGCAAAGCCACGCTCCGCTCCCCACAATGCAGTTCGGCGAAGATTCAAAATCAACTACGTCACCCCACTCAAGTGAATGGGCGAAGCGTTGAAAGCATTTTTCGATGCCTGTACTGTAGTGTAGATGGGCCGTGAGACTATAAGACTATAAGTGAGCTTAATAGAGTGGTGCAGTGACACGTCCTAAAACCCGGAAGTAAGCTTCTTCCGGTTTCCTCGACAAAAAAGCAATGTAATTTCTCCATAGGATTTTGATCTATCGATTAGATTTATGATTTGAAAATTATAAAAGTGGGGTAGACATGTGGAGATTATCCGACTGAACAAAACAGGACCCGTCTCTTAAATGTGTGTCAACCACAGACCTTATTTCACCAATGCACCAATTTTCCAAAATCCTATGGAGAAATCGCATTGCTTTTTTGTCGAGGGAACCGGAAGAAGCTTACTTCCGGGTTTTAGGACGCGTCACTGCACCACTCTATGTCTTAATATATCTGATAAAACTGAGTTATAATCTACTTCTTGTGGGGGAAACTTCTGAAGCAATTGGAAACAGGACTCAGAGAGACACGAGGAGAGCTGGAGCTTTGATGGCAAACACTGACGGTTTATTTGGAGTTATGGCTGGAGAATTGACAAGACAGGTGGTGTGTCACGAGTTGACACAGCGGTTGCCAAACCAATTCTGAAGAACTCTTCTGCAGCTCGAGGTTTTAATTAGTTCGGAGTGTAATAATAAACATTCTTCATCAGCGAGACTAAACATTATGGACCCTGAATCTAACTAGAGCTCTCGTCCATCGGAAAGAATGTGCGCCAGGGAACCTACGTCCCTGATCAGTAAACTACCTCATGGCAGCTTGTGCTCTGTCATAGACTGGCAACAACAATGCGCCGAAGCTGCCCCCCCTTAAGTGAGATAGCAGCAATACCCGAAAGGCCGTAAAAGAGACAGTGAAAGGAGAAAACGATGAACTGTGTCGAAGGTTGACTACCTAAGCAAATGATTCCCTAACACTTCTGACATTCTGATCTGGATGAAATCCAATTATTCTATTTATAACCATGTTTTTTGCTTGCACTTCAAAAGAGACTAAATTAATTATACTCCAAGATTTCTTTATGAACCAATTTCATTAACATTTCATTCTATAGCGGACGCAATGGGTTAATGCAAGTTCCCCCATATACTGTATACTCACTGACTGACTGACTGACTGACTGACTGACTCACTCTCTCACTCTCTGGTGTTTTCAGTCATTTGAACTGTCATTTCAGAGCGGTAGACTCCCACCTGCTCTCTAATGACCCATTTCCATTTTCCATTTTCCATTTTAACAACCTGCCAGCCAAAGTGACATCTACGGCATGGCTTCTGAATCCCTCATCATATTTATTGAAATCATTTCCATATATGCATGTGTTGCATATTATCAAATTGTATGGAGATTTACATTTTCCACAGTAACTGGGTTTGAATTCTGTCAACGTAGGTTTGTTCTTGGTTTGATTTGTTTGTTGGTTTGTTTGTCTTGGTTACAAAAACACACCAGCCTGATTTGCATTAACTTTAGTGGAATTGTGAAGCATGTAAATGGAAATTATCTGCTGGCTTTGTGACTGAAATACAAATCAGACCAATCACCCACACCCCCAGGTTTACTGCTAAATCATTTGGTCCTTGGTAATTTCATTAAATGTACATTTGACAGGCAATTTGCACTCCATAACACAGTATTAACAAAGGCGACATCTGCATTCGTTTTTAATCTTAAAGCCTTGTCTTGCAAAATGGCCCTTTGCCAAAACCTAATTTTCTCTAAGAAAAGAATATGCATAATACAGAGGTGCTCCTGAGGCCAGATAGATAAGAAGATATTGGGTTTCAATTTGGTTTTTCATTTCATTTCAATAAAGCAGTTGAGTTACATAATATATAACCTGTATTATTTTCGGTTTGGCAGAAAAAAACAAGTAAATAAGTAAACAGAACACTGACATATTGAACTCAGTCTTCACCAGTCGTCTCGTCACCAAATATTAACAGTGATGTTTGTGTCAACCTCTGCTCACTCCATTTTAGCTCTGGTTTGTTGTCAAAACGATGCTGGAAACGGAAAAAATGTGTGTATATTATACAGAGCAGTGATAAAATAGTGTATATCAGATAAAAACAGCGTTATTCACTTATCGCACGCATTATTTGATCCATTAAAATAAAAATATATTGAACAAAGTAGCTTATTTTTCATTGTCCTCTCATTGCTTAATCAAATCACCATAAAGTATTTAAAGTTCGTGGATGTTTCTAGGCCGCTGTGACGTAAAACAAAATGCTGCAGTGTGCACTGCTCAGAATGGGAACATACAGGTGAAGGACACACACATATGCAATGTGTGTGTTTTGGAGGGGGTCAGCCGGGGTCCAACAGCAGATCTGTGCCCTGGGGCTCGGTAGGTTATATCAGACATGCTGACTAACCGAGCCCAAAGGTCTACAGGTCATAAATCACTGCAGCCCTCTGTGAAATAACTTCTGTTTCACTCTACAAGGGCAGCACCAAGGCGGGGTAAGGACCACACTATCAGTGACGTCCACTTCTCAGATAGATGAGATAGTGGAGAAAACAAGTAAAGCTTACTGTCTTGAACCCTTTTATTTTTATATTCGGGATTGTGGGAAACGGTATTTCGATCTCTCTGTACACACAAACTGAAAGATTGACAATAAAGTTGACTTTGATTTCCCTTCAATTCTGAAATAACACAAACATCTACATTTTTAATTGCCTGCGCTGAATTTGACACCTGCGAAAAAAATCAATACTTCTGATCAGAGGTTGCGCTAGATTTTACGACGGACGTAAAATATCCGTCAAAGTTCAATTACCCGTCGGCCTTTACACTCTGGGGGGGGGGAACAGTTGTGAACTGTCAACGGGGGCGGGACGCACGCTCGTGAACTGTTAGCGCCGTGTTATGCATGCCCACTGCACCTCGCGGGAGTGCGCACAGCGTAAAGCCAAAACTCACAGACATTTCAATGATTTGTACGGCAAAGTTGGTTTTGGAAACGGTATCATTTCCTTTTTGGCAGGCATGCTTAACACCGGAGCCTCGCTGCGGGGAAACGTTGGCGCTGTTCCGAGTTTGTTCTAATCTGTCAAAATGACGGACTGCTTTCAAATGTTTCCGTAGTTAAAATATTCGGTTAACGCGACCTCTGCTTCTGACCCTCACTCAGATTATTTGATTAATTTCTCTCATGTAGCTATGTATGATTGCTCTGCTGTGTGCACACTGACTTGCTAATGGGTAGCATCAGTTTACAGCACAGCTAGAATAAAGAATAAACACAAATTCACAAAAACAGCAGATTGAGAGATGCCAGTGTGTGCCAGTAAATATCACTGCCTATTAATCCCCACTGCGACAGACACATGCTGTTATTTTCTTGAATCACTGACAAAGAAGGATTTGCAATTAAACTACAAAAGAGGAAAATAACACTGTTAATAACTTTAGGCATAAAACACATATTTTGTTGACAACATGCAGTTATATTGGAAATGGGTTTCGAATGTGGCAAAATTAATCAGTGAATAAAATGTGATCTACTGTATGCTGAATTAATTCAATACATTTGTAAGTTGTCTGTAATGCTCTCCATGACCTTTCAGTCTGCCTATTGAATGCATCATATAATAGCATGGCTCATTATTATTATGCTTTCACATCCACATCACTCTCTGTTGGCCAAGAGATTGTATAATGGCACACAATAACTAATTAGCACAAAGATACAGTGGAAGTAAAAATACCAATAACACATTGTAAAAACACATTCATAACTTAACAATGGATCTGATTTATTTGTGTGATGTGAGAAAGTTGCTCGTAATTACAAACTAACATTATTATCTAACCCGGCAGTTCTCTCAGAGAAACAGTGGGTTTAGTGTCTTCAGCTTGTTGTTTGGGTTTTGTTTCACAACTTTATGGCAGCCATTTTCTTGGTAAATAAGCTCTGCACACTACCTGCCAAGTATTTATTAAGATAAATAAAATTAGCAAGAGGATATATTGGAGTACTGAAAGGCTTTATATACAAATATTTGAACAGAAAAACAGATGTTAAGGTTAAAGGCAGGTTTAGTATCCATAAACACAACCTAAAATGAATGATCATGTGTCTCTTGGATGTGTAAATAATAATAATAAATTGTTTGCTTGAACTTTTTTTTAATTAACTTTATAATTGGATGTCAATTTTGGGTTTATAGCCTCCCATTAATGGCTTAGAAGTAAGAGCCAGGTAGTTAAATACATAAAATATATCTTGTACTTAAACCCTTATTTAATCTGAAACCAGAGCCCAGTCTGCTCTGATTGGTTAGCTGGCAGGCTTGTGATTGGTCCCCCCTTAGCCTGTCACATACAATGTGTTGGAGAGCTATCCAATAGAAGCACAAGTTTTACATAGGGATATCATTATGTGACATAAGTAAACAAAGGAGTCCAATGGAGGCGTCTCAGATGGGGGTCCCAAACTTTGGGATTTTACAGATGCTTTCCACGGACACAAATCTCTACAACACACTACAGGAAAGGGAACAGCCTGAAAAGAATAATAGGGCTTCTTTAAACAAATGCAATTAGTTTGATTCCACCATTGCAAGCTGCAACCAAGAGTGTGTAATACTCTTGGGTCTCTGAGCCAGTACCAAATTGATTTAAAAAAATGGAAAGCTCTAATGACTCCTCCAGTCTGGATGGGTGAGCAGCTTGAAAAGACACACAGAATACATTATACATATAATATGTCAAAAGTGATTGCCTGTCACCAGCTATCTTTGTTTGACCAGCTCCCTGTGAGTATTCTTTGTTTGAAGTGCAGACTGCTGACAGGTCCATGGAGGACGAATATCAAAAGCCAGCTGCTGGAAATAATCAGAGAGGAAATGATGAGCTGGACCTTTGGCCAAAGTGAACAGAAGCCTGATTTGGATCTGTGTGTGTGATTAACTGCGTGTTTGATTTCAAGAGACAATAATCAGAAAGGAATAAACACTGATGAAAGAAAAAAGAAAACTGTGGCAGCATTTTAAGGGGGACATTTACAAGAGATAAAATTCACATTTAGACAGGAATTCATGAACTTCTCTCTCCCCTTTACACACACACGCACGCGCACACACACACACACACACACACACACACACACACACACACACACACACACACACACACACACACACACACACACACACACACACACACACACACACACACCCCTCTGCTAATATTAGAGGCCTTTTATGTGAGATAGGTCGAGCTATCAAGGCTTTTTATATTTCTCTGATATTGCTTCCTCTCCGTCTCTTTCATCCTCAAAGACAGGGTGGGATATTTTAAGCAACAAATTAAAAACATGTTTTTGACAATGGAGTAATACCAAAAATATCATATTAGGACATGTTGTACTATTTATAGACATATAACTTGAGAAACTATCCTTTAGTGCAGGGGTGGGGAACCTCCGGCCCCCGGGCCGTATACGGCCCGCGAGACAATTTGATACGGCCCTCGAGGTAACACACGCAAAAAAGAAACAAAATTAAGAAATCTAGACCGCAAAATATGTAAGCGAGTGCCTGTTTTTCCTGGCCACGGTCAGGGTCCTTGAATACAACACGAGCCTAACGTGTCATCACGTGGTATATGTCTCGTCTGACAGGGGTTTAGAGCTGCCGGAGAACAGAGCACCAGAACGCCGCTGCGGGCCGCGTCTATCGTTATTCCAACCCAGTTTAGATTTAACCACGCCCACTTCCGCATTACGCAAGAACGTAGCTCTACGCGATAGCGTCATAGACTTCTTCTTCGGCAGATAGCGGTCGCGGTAAAGCAGGATGAGCAGGATATTGAATAGTTGTTTTTTGTCTTTCCAAAGGATTTGTTGACTGAAAGTAAACGATCCTGTAATCAAAGCCATATCGAAGAGTCCTGAGATTGTATTACTGGTGTTTTATCATCTATAAATAGCCTGTGTGTATTCTCAAATGTCGTTTTCAGGACAAACAAAAGACGTTTTAAATATCTTATCAGCTGGTGTAAGTGCAGAATATTGAATATAACCTTGACTATTACTGTGTACTTCATTTATCTGACAGCATTATTTAATGATACTATTATATATATTTATTTATATACATTTATTCATATACACACACACTTATATATGTACTCACACATGTATTTATTCATAAATATACACAGATGTATTCATTCATTTATACACACACAGCATTATTTAATGATACTGTTTTATATATATATATATATATACACACACATTTATTCATTTATAAACATATAAACACACACTTATATGTACTCACACATGTATTTATTCAATATTCTGCACTTACACCAGCTGATAAGATATTTAAAACGTCTTTTGTTTGTCCTGAAAACGACATTTGAGAATACACACAGGCTATTTATAGATGATAAAACACCAGTAATACAATCTCAGGACTCTTCGATATGGCTTTGATTACAGGATCGTTTACTTTCAGTCAACAAATCCTTTGGAAAGACAAAAAACAACTATTCAATATCCTGCTTTACCGCGACCGCTATCTGCCGAAGAAGAAGTCTATGACGCTATCGCGTAGAGCTACGTTCTTGCGTAATGCGGAAGTGGGCGTGGTTAAATCTAAACTGGGTTGGAATAACGATAGACGCCTCCGGACCGGGACTTCACAAATGTCAGTAGCCATAAGGAGCCGTACACATGCCGCAGTTTTTGCGTGGCTGTGTCTTTAGTTGAAAGCCCAGTGGCGATCTGTTCATCTGTCATACTGATCATACAGTCAATAACTTTGTTGTTATTAGCATCTGGTTAGCTAGCTATGCTAACGAATATAAGAAGCTTTCTCTACTACCAGTGAGGTAAAGGCACATCTTTATATGATCATTATAGCTATAAAAAAATAAGAGAATACAGTAAACGGGTATAAAATACTATATGACAGTAAAAAAAAGTTGTTATTAATAAACAAGAATACAGTTTGAAAGGGGAGTGATTTGTAAAATATCCATTTAAGAAAAAGAAAATCTGCTTCCAGTTCTGTTTCATATGGATATTGAGAGATGTATCCATAGTTCTCCTAATGTTGCTCTCAAAGTGCACCAGATTGATGCTTTTAACTTCAATATTTAAAAAAAAATCTTCCCGGTGGACCCCCCTAGAGGAGGTTAGGTCCCCCCCCACTTAAATCATGTTCACATGGATAAGAAACTAAATTGCACACATCTTGTGTCCATATCTTTCTGTGTTGGTGGTCATGCCACAACTGTGCACGTGCATGCATGCGCGAATCATGGTAAAATATCTGGATTAAGAGGTTGCTTTTTCTTTGCACAGCATGAAAGAAAGGCCAAATGGATGGGCTGTGATTTTAGTATTTTTAAGCAGACGTCAATAATTTGTACGGCCCTCGGAGGATGTTGAAAAAATTGAAATGGCCCTTGAGAGGAAAAAGGTTCCCCACCCCTGCTTTAGTGTATATTAATAGTATTATTCTGACCAGGAATCTATGCTACCAATCCCTCTTGTATTTGCAAATATTAATATTATTCTTCCTACCAGAAAATGAGCCTTACCATGCATGAAATAAACCACACTTTGAATACTTACTTGGTCCTATTCCAAACTATCTTAACTAGCATTATGGGCTAATAATCCTGATGGTGGCACCACAGCAAGCCTTTACATTTAACCTAACACATAATTACAGTCATACCTGCTACTCTCACAATACTTGCTCTCAATGTGCTCATACTGCCTGTGCTGCAGCACCACTTTTCACCCTCTGTCTGAAACCAGAGCCCAGTCTGCTCTGATTGGTTAGCTGGCCAGCTCTGTTGTGATTGGTCGACCACTTAGAGATGTCCCGCCCCTTATCACGTCGGTGTGTTGGAGCGCTAGCCAAATTAAACTGGAATGAAACACCATGAAATAAACAACAGAGAGAAACTCCCCTGGAGGGAACTTTGGGATTTAAGCTTTTTCAGAACATTTAAATGTACAACAATCTATATATCATAATACAGGAAATAGTATAATAATAAAACCCAGAAAAGCATATTACGGCATCTTTAGAAAAATACAAAATGTCTGATGAAATTATTTCTTCAAAATGTCGATTTTGACAATATTTGTCATTCTATCCACATGTAACTATCAGTCAATGTAGAGGACAATTTCCCTCTTAAGAAGCAATCTATCTTTGTACAAATAAATAACAGGAACATATTTATTGTTTATATGAAACGTTCATGAATTCTAGCTGTTTTGATAAATGACTGTTTGACACTATTTTTAGATCTGCATTTACATACACCCTTGGCCACTGCCGGAGTCATTGTGTGAAGCCATTTTTCACTTGACAGGTAGCTGAATAAGATCAGCGCTCGCCCTTTGTTTTCTAAGTTTGTGAGCTTGAGCCCTGATTTATGCAGAATAAAAACATCCATCCATCCATCCATCTTCTCCCGCTTATCCGTGGTCGGGTCGCGGGGGTAGCAGTTCCAGCAGAGAGCCCCAAACTTTCTTTTCCCTGGCGACATCAACCAGCTCTGACTGGGGGATCCCAAGGCGCTCCCAGGCCAGCGAAGAGATATAATCCCTCCACCTGGTCCTAGGTCTACCCCTTGGTCTCTTCCCAGCTGGACGTGCCTGGAACACCTCCCTAGGGAGGCGCCCAGGTGGCATCCTAACTAGGTGCCCGAACCACCTCAACTGGCTTCTTTCGACGCGAAGGAGGAGCGGCTCAACTCCGAGTCCCTCCCTGATGACCGAACTTCTCACCTTATCTCTAAGGGAGACACCAGCCACCCGGCGGAGGAAACCCATCTCGGCCGCTTGTATCCGCGATCTCGTTCTTTCGGTCATGACCCATCCTTCATGACCATAGGTGAGGGTAGGAACGAAAATGGCCCGGTAGACAGAGAGCTTTGCCTTCCGGCTCAGCTCCCTTTTCGTCACAACGGTGCGGTAAAGCGACTGCAATACCGCTCCCGCTGCTCCGATTCTCCGGCCCATCTCACGCTCCATTGATCCCTCACTCGAGAACAAGACCCCGAGATACTTGAACTCCTTCACTTGGGGTAAGGACTCATTCCCTACTTGGAGTGGACAGTCCATCGGTTTCCTGCTGAGAACCATGGCCTCAGATTTGGAGGTGCTGATCCTCATCCCAGCCGCTTCACACTCGGTTGCGAACCGATCCAGTGAGTGCTGAAGGTCGCAGACCGATGAAGCCATCAGAACCACATCATCTGCAAAAAGCAGTGGTGCAATCCTTAGTCCACCGAACTGCAGACCCCCCCCCCCACGACTACGCCTCGAAATCCGATCCATGTATATTACAAACAGGATTGGTGACAAAGCGCAGCCCTGGCGGAGGCCAACCCTCACCGGAAATGGGTCCGACTTACTGCCGAGGACCCGGACACAGCTCTCGCTTTGGGAGTACAGAGATTGGATGGCCCTGAGTAGAGACCCCCTCACCCCATACTCCCGCAGCACCTCCCACAGTAACTCCCTGGGAACCCGGTCATACGCCTTCTCCAAGTCTACAAAACACATGTAGACCGGATAAGCGTACTCCCAGGCCCCCTCCAGGATCCTTGCGAGAGTAAAAAGCTGATCCGTCGTTCCACGACCAGGACGGAATCCGCATTGTTCCTCCTCAATCTGAGGTTCGACAATCGGCCTGACCCTCCTTTCGAGTACCTTGGAGTAAACTTTCCCGGGGAGGCTGAGTAGTGTGATGCCTCTGTAATTGGCACACACCCCGGTCTGCCACTCCTTCGGTACCGTTTCCGACTTCCACGCAACGTTGATGAGACGTGTCAACCATGACAGTCCCTCAACACCCAGAGCCTTCAGCATTTCCGGGCGGATCTCATCCACCCCCGGGGCTTTGCCACTGTGGAGTTGTTTGACGACCTCAGTGACCTCCCCCCGGGAGATTGGCGTTGATCCCCCGTCATACTCCAGCTCTGCCTCTAACATAGAGGGCGGAGTTGTCGGGTTCAGGAGTTCCTCAAAGTGTTCCTTCCAACGTCCCAACACTCCATCAGTTGAGGTCAACAACGTCCCATCCTTACTGTACACAGCTTGGATGGTTCCCTGCTTCCCCCTCCTGAGGTGTCGGACAGTTTTCCAGAACAACTTTGGTGCCGCCCGAAAGTCCTTCTCCATGTCTTCTCCGAACTTCTCCCACACCCGCTGCTTTGCCTCGGCCACGGATGAGGCTGCTGCCCTTCGGGCCTGTCGGTACCTTGCAACTGCTTCGGGAGTCCCCCGGGATAACAAATCCCTGAAGGCCTCCTTCTTCAGTCGGACAGCTTCCCTGACCACCGGTGTCCACCAGGAGGTTCGAGGGTTACCGCCCCTTGAGGCACCTAAGACCTTGAGACCACAGCTCCCCACCGCGGCTTCGGCAATAGAGGCTTTGAACACCGACCACTCTGGTTCAATGTCCCCAACCTCCACAGGAATGCCCGAAAAGCTCCGCCGGAGGTGTGAGTTGAAGGCCTCCTGAACTTGGGCCTCCTCCAGACGTTCCCAGTTCACCCGAACTACACGTTTGGGCTTACCAGGTCTATCCAGAGGCTTCCCCCGCCACTCGACCCAACTCACCACCAGATGGTGATCAGTTGACAACTCCGCCCCTCTCTTTACCCGAGTGTCCAAAACATACGGCCTCAGGTCCGATGATACGATAACGAAATCGATCATGGACCTTCTGCCTAGGGTGCTCTGGTACCACGTACACTTATGAGCATCCTTATGTTCGAACATGGTGTTTGTTATGGCCAATCCATGACTAGCACAGAAGTCCAGTAACAAACCACCACTCCGGTTCAGATCAGGGGGGCCGTTCCTCCCAATCACGCCCCTCCAAGTGTCTCCATCATTGCCCACATGTGCGTTGAAGTCTCCCAGCAAGACTAAGGAGTCCCCTTCAGGAGCCCCATACAGGACTCTTTCCAGGGTCTCCAAGAAGGCCGAATACTCTGAACTGCTGTTGGGTGCATAAGCACACACAACAGTCAGAGTTTTCCCCCCCATAACCCGCAGGCGTAGGGAGGCGACCCTCTCGTCCACTGGGGTAAACTCCAACAACGAAGCACCTAACCGGGGACTTGTGAGTATCCCCACACCCGCCCGGCGCCTCACACCTTGAGCAACTCCGGAGAAGAATAGAGTCCAACCCCTATCCAGAAGTAAGGTTCCAGAGCCGACGCTGTGCGTAGAGGTGAGCCCAACCAGATCCAACTGGTACCGCTCCACCTCCCGCACAAGCTCCGGCTCCTTCCCCCCCAGAGAGGTGACGTTCCACGTCCCCAAAGCCAGCTTCTGCCGCCCGGGTCTGGTCCGTCGAGACCCTCCGCTTTCACTGCCACCCGTCTGGCAGCGCACCCGACCCCATCGATGTTTCCCGTAGGTGGTGGGCCCGCGGGACAGAGAAGCGGAGGTGTTGCCCACGTTGCCTTTTCGGGCTGGGCCCGGCCGGGCTCCGTGGCAAGCCCGGCCACCAGACGCTCGCCAACGAGTCCTCCTTCTGGGCCTGGCTCCAGAAGGGGACCCCGGGCTTCCTCCGGGCCGGGTATCCTCACTTCTTGTTTTTCCTTTCATGAGGTCTTTTGAACCAATCTTAGTCTGGCCCCTTGCCTGAGACCAATTTGCTATGGGAGACCCTACCAGGAACACAAGGTTCCAGACAACACAGCCCCCAGGTTCATCAGGGCACACAAACCTCTCTACCACGGTAAGGTGCTGGTTCTTCAGAGAGGCAGAGAATAAAAACATGCTCAATACTACTCAGTGTGTGCTGCGTGTGAGTGACTGCATGATTACAAAGGTTCCTTTAATTTAAGAAGTTTGAATCCTTTTGCCACAGAAAGTTTGGCGTATCGACCCAACTGTCCATCTCATTTGTCTTCTGCCTCTTTCTATTTTTTATCTTTGTCCTCCTCACTGCTGCACAGTATCTATAATTTGTTTAGCTTTGACTCAGATTGACTTTATATTTTTCCAGTGTATCGCCTAATGAGAAAACAGTGAAGCAAAAAGCACCTTAATGGGTAGCATCGGGCCATTGTCGTCCATAATGTGCAGTCATATTGAGATTCACTGAAAGGTGATAATTAATTGTCATCAGGCGTGACTGCTCTGTGTACGTCCGTGACACTGGAGGTGGAGGAAGGAGAAATGCACTTAAACTTGAATAAAGTAATACATAGATTAGACAACAACAAAACTAAAGCATTTTAAAATAATATGTTCTTACTTTTACGTTTATAGAGCCGGGGTTCATGCTTGAACCAAACCAGGAAGCTAATGTATTCTTTATGTGTACAGGGACAAGTATTTAAAGGATGAATATGAAAGGCATTCATACTTAATAATCAGAACTAGGGATACGTAGGAAAACATGAATACACTAGAATATGTAATATAATGTTTTATCATACTGTATATGTAATGTCTGTGTACATTTAACTTTGTTTGTTTACCTAAGAATCCTTTAGGCACCTTCTCATATGTTCTGACTGATAAGCAGATGTTAAATTATTCCCTCAGATTGCGCAGATTGTAGTGTTCTGATGTTGGATGTAGCATGGACTGCAAATGCTTGTCCCAGTGTTATAAAATTACTTTTTGACTAATAGGGGTGTCTGTTTTATACTATGAACGTTAAAAGCAATAAGATCAGTGTATCGTATATCAAAACATATTTCCCCAGATTCTTGGCAATACACACAATCACACACGTCAATCTGGAGGAGGCAATATGAGGACACTTGGATACTTTTGGGAACCGTGAAAGTGTGTACACAATGTTGTGGTTGTGGAGAAGAAAGAAAACGTACAATCCTTGAAGAGACTCTTTCACTGAACCGCTCCACTCTCCCCCGCTTGAGTGGGCTGAAGATAAATGAACACACTGTAGGGCGGTACATTACTCAGGAGTAAAGCAACACACACACACACACACACACACACACACACACACACACACACACACACACACACACACACACACACACACACACACACACACACACACACACACACACACACACACACACACACACACACACACACACACACATGATCCGCATTCACACACACCTTTACAAGAGCTAGGTAACAGTCTTTTGTTTTAAAGAACAGAGCGTGCTGAGACTTTGAGTGATGACAAAGATAAGAACAGTTTGAGTCCAGGCTGCAAGACACACCGGCGATTTAATGTGAATCTCAAACACAGCCACAGAAAACGTGTGTAGATATATATATATATATATATATATATATATATACAGTATATGGTGTAGATGTGTAACTGTACAATAATAATTGCCAAAAGGCATTACAAAGGAGAATTTGATATGAGGTAATTCTCCTTTGTCATCTATGAACCACGCATCGCAGTAATCGTGTTAAAAAATGCATAGGTGATATTGATATCCCTGCAGTTATGGTCGTGACCTGTCAAGAAATAAAATCCGAAGCCTTCTTTGCCCAAGACCGAGTAAAAACACACCCAAAACCAAAACTGAGTAGATTAAAGGCTGGTTTCCAGAGCAAGATTGTTTCACTAGTTTCAATGCAATTGTTTACATATTTGCCTACTTGTTGTAAACTTATAGATGCACAATGTTGTCTTGGAACACTTGGTCAAATGTAAAGACCCGGTGAGCGTGAGCATAGTGGAGCATTTACTAGAATTAAAGCCTGATATTTTCTTCAGAAGCTGGAGGAGACCAAAAACAGAGTTAATTTTGGACACAAAAATGCAAATAAGTGCTAATGTTGCTCAGTGTGTACTGGGTGTGTAAGTTCGAAGCAGGTGAACACATTTTAATTTCACGGTAAAAGGATTTCAGAGGACTCAATGGCTCGAGTGTGTATTTGAGGATGAAACAGATATTGATTTTTAATATAAGAGTTCATTTTTAACCTCCAAACTTCACCTGTCTTTTCTGCCCTCCCCCTGGCCTCATTTGAAACGGTGATTAATTGCCGTCGCTGGAGACACTTGTAAGTAGGAAGATAGATTTTTCTTTTGTTTAACCATAAATTACATAGCTGATGGTTCATTGATAATTACCCTGTCATCCCAGAAAGAATAGTGATCGTAAAGAAAACAATATTGATGTACGTTGGAATAATAATAATGACCTTAACATCTCTGATTGATTTACTCCTCTTCTTTCTATGTGTTATTTGTACCATTTTCTTCCTTTTCAGACAAAATCAGCCATCCACATATTGATTCATATAAAATGAATTGTAAACAGCTGCTGGATCCTTGTGTTTCAATTAAAGATGGTCTGTGAACCAGTGGCATTATTAGTCATTCATTAAGGCCTCTGTTAAACACTGTAACCACAGCAACGGTCGGATACATTAGAGAAAAGCTGTCACCACTAGGCTTGTTTGAGACACATTGCGGCTCGCCTCGAAAGTAGACGAGAGTAGCCGATCGCAGCCGGGGGAGGTGTCAAAATGCTCGTCTTAAGTCGGACAGCTCGGACTCGGAGTCGGCTTGACTGGCTGGGTTTGCAATGGCGGAAATTGCGTTGGCGTTTTTCGTTGCAGATGAAGTGGATGCAATAGAAATCCCACATGTATTGTATGGAGAATGACATGATCTAAAGGGACTGTGATTGAGAGAAAATTAAATATTTGTTTACAATAAACATGAATATGTCATTTGTTTGATTTGCATTAAAAGACAATACCATTTTTGATTTAAATGATAGATTACCTTGTGCATTTGTTGCAGCCCTTGCTTGCTGCATACGTGCAGCTGCTAAACTGTTATCTGAAAAATAATTTACATAATTTAAAATCATATCCAGATTGTTGGAATGCAATTTAGTTGTTTACTCACCATTTTGTAGTCTTTGGGAAATGTCTTGTGAGACTCTTACAGTGATGTCTCCCTGTCCATCACGCAGTGTAAGCACCACACATTCCATTTTACCCACTGTAGACAAAGGTGATCTCCATTGCTTTATATAGGTTTGTTAATTCAGTCATGATGAGGAACCACACCAGTGACTGGGTTCCATAATTAGAAATGCTCCTCCCTCTTAATGTTTGCAAAACTGATAGGTGGACAGGCTACAAATGATCAGTCCCTTCAGATCCGCACACATGAAGCTTCATGAGCATGAATTGAACAGACCTGCTGCTGTGTTAACTCTTTAGCTGCCACTTTAAGCTGTATGATGTGTACAACATGGATGTAATTTGATTTAATCTTGCCATTTTAAATGATGTATTCAATAAATAAGGTTAAACCAAATCATTACATTACAACAGATTTTATTTTAATGATTTGGTTTAACTTAAAGAGAAACTTTATTGTTATTGCACATATTACAGGTACTGAGACAACGAAATGCAGTTTAGCTTCTAACTAGGTGCAACAAGCAGTGAAGTGGAAAGTAATGAACACAATCTACAGAATAACACATCGAATGAATTGAATGATGAATAAACAGTGGGGTATGAATACACTAGATATCAGCCTGTGAGCAGTATGAACAGTGTGTATGAATATGCTAAGATATATAAAGTATGAAAACGGTAAGCAGTATAGTATAAAATATATAGATATTAATTTCGTGATGATAAACATTGTGGAACAATGATGAAAAATGGGAATGGATGTGGCGACGTAAAACTGACACAAAACAACAACAAACTTTTGCCAGCCAATTGGAGAGCTTCATCAGCAGCACGTGGTAAAAACCACCAATGAGCGCTCAGCTCGAGATACCAGCGAGCCGTTTCCCATCAAGCATTTCGCTTCCGCAGCTCGTGGAGAGCAACTGTGCCAACTCGCCTCGCCTCGCTCTTAAGGCTGCGGGCGTCTTTGTCCCGCGAGATTTCAAAATCTCATGTGGGCGAGCCTCCAGAGCAAGTCGGACAAAATAATAGGCTTGTTTGAGACAAGCAAGACCTGCGCAGACCTGCGCAGTTGCGATCAACGTCTTGCTCGTGCGTTGCATGATGGTTAGTCATTTTGTCCGACTTGCTCTGGAGGCCCGCCCACATGAGACTTTGAAATCTCGCGGGACAAAGACGCCCGCAGCCTTGAGAGCGAGGCGAGGCGAGTTGGCGCACTTGCTCTCCACGAGCTGCGGAAGCGAAATGCTTGATGGGAAACGGCTCGCTGGTATCTCGAGCTGAGCACTCATTGGTGGGTTTTACCACGTGCTGCTGATGAAACTCTCCAATTGGCTGGCAAAAGTGTGTTGTTGTTTTGTGTCAGTTTTACGTCGCTACATCCATTCCCATTTTTCATCATTGTTCCACAATGTTTATCATCACGAAATTAATATCTATATATTTTATACTATACTTGCACTGCTTACCGTTTTCATACTTTATATATCTTAGCATATTCATACACACTGTTCATACTGCTCACAGGCTGATATCTAGTGTATTCATACACACTGTTCATACTGCTCTCAGGCTGATATCTAGTGTATTCATACACACTGTTCATACTGCTCTCAGGCTGATATCTAGTGTATTCATACACACTGTTCATACTGCTCACAGGCTGATATCTAGTGTATTCATACACACTGTTCATACTGCTCACAGGCTGATATCTAGTGTATTCATACCCCACTGTTTATTCATCATTTCATTCATTCTATGTGTTATTCTGTAGATTGTGTACATTACTTTCCACTTCGCTGCTTGTTGCACCTGGTTAGAAGCTAAACTGCATTTCCTTGTCTCAGTACCTGTAATATGTGCAATAACAATAAAGTTTCTCTTTAAGTTAAACCAAATCATTAAAATAAAATATATTGTAATGTAATGATTTGGTTTAACCTTATTTATTGAATACATCATTTAAAATGGCAAGATTAAATCAAATTGCATCCATGTTGTACACATCATAAAGCTTAAAGTGGCAGCTAAAGAGTTAACACAGCAGCAGGTCTGTTCAATTCATGCTCATTCAGCTTCATGTGTGCGGATCATTTGTAGCCTGTCCACCTATCAGTTTTGCAAATATTAAGAGGGAGGAGCATTTCTATTGCATCCACTTCATCTGCAACGGAAAACGCCAACGCAATTTCCGCCATTGCAAACCCAGCCAGTCAAGCCGACTCCGAGTCCGAGCTGTCCGACTTAAGACGAGCTTTTTGACACCTCCCCCGGCTGCGATCGGCTACTCTCGTCTACTTTCGAGGCGAGCCGCAATGTGTCTCAAACAAGCCTGTTGTCAACGGTGGTGCAGCCTTTACGAGGGAGAGGAAGACAGCTGACGATCTTCAGTCATCATTCAATGTCATTTATTTCAGAAAACACTTTGTGTTATATTCCATGGAATGCTCTTAACGTCCCGATAGCAATGAATATTAAATGCTTTGACAATAAATACATACAAAAATGTATCTCTGGAAGCCGTAGCGCTGTAAAAAGCACGACCAATCATCTGCCTCGGCCCCGCTAAAGTAACTGGATGGCCTACCTGCCTGTCAGCCTTCCATCTGTGCAGACTTATCTCGTGCCCTCATTGGTCATGTGCGCGTTCGTGTGTGTTGGAGGAGGGGCTCTGTGAGGAAGTGGTAGATTTTTTCCGGTTGTGTACTTTCAAATTCTAGCGCACTCGAGCTGGTTTCTCCATTCCTACCTACCCTACCTTTAACTCTTTTTAGTGTGCAGCTATATGTTTTATTTATTTCAAAGTGGGCCCATTTTAATAATTTTTTTTCCCCTTCAAATGTGCAGAGGACTCCCCGAGTGCTGTGTTTAATTTATTTTAAAGTAGGCCTGTGTATTATTTTTAATTCTCCTTATAAGAGTTCTTTGTTTCTTATTAGAGGTTAACAGTTTTATATCATATAATAAATAGCCTAATAAATGCAAAAAACTGTAGTTTTTGTTTGATATAACAATAAAAAACTATGAAATATGTTTTGCGGCTCCAGACAAACACATTTTGGGGAAAAAGGAGCAAAATGGCTCTTTTGGTCAAATAGGTTGCAGACCCCTGGTCTATGTGATCGACCAAAAGTGTTTTCTACAACAGCTGAATGACACAGATAATCTTGTCTCCAGAAGCAGCTACTGAAATTGCTGTTAGCTCTTCTGTTGCAGATAAGCACTTCGATAACTTTGTATGTGATACCACCGCCCTCCTCACCACTGCATGAAAAAACCAGCCTGTGATAAGGAATACCTGTGATACTAGAAGGAAACGAAGGTGATATCCTGCATAAAGTAAAGGTCATGAATAGACAATGATCTGCTGTGAGTATGTGAAATGTGTCCAGGTATTGAGTTTACTTATGCGTGCTGTATGTGTTCATATATGAAGCTCATCTTCCAGGAAATAACACCACACCTCATTATGTGTGCCGATATACGTGTGGTGTTTGAAAGCAGGATTTTTCAGTCTGATCGAAACTGAAAATAGTTATTGTTGGCAGTGGGGTTTCAGTTTTTTATGATTAGTAGGTTGGGGGTGGGGAGACCTTAGAGAAGGTTCTGACTGGACTGACTGGTTGCTATGCCTGGTTGCTTGGAGCTGAGTTGGTATAACCCTGAATTTGATTAGAGCATTTTAGAAATATGAGGAATAACCTCTTGGCTTTATAAACCGTTTTGTAATTACTTCTTCATCCATTTTTTGATCTCTGCTGGGTTTTCTTTCTTGGGCTTGGTCCCTCCCCTCTCCCTCTGCGGATCTAAGGTCCGGTAGAGGGGGATGGGGCACAGAGTCGCTTATCCAGGCGGGGGAGTGCATCTAACGAAGAGACAGGTTGTTGTGCTCTCTATCTCTGTTTCCTATCCTACATGTTCACCCTGGACTAGAGGGGAAGCGTTCCTGGACGCCTTTTCAGCTGTTTCTTACTATATTCTTCCTACCCCGTTTACCTTGAACTATTCTAGGAGTGTGTTGACGTTGACTCGTTGGGCCTTTCCTCCTGTACTTGTTTGTTCCCCAGTTCTTTCCTTTAACTGAATATAGGAGAGGGCATTTAGGCCTCTCTACTTCCTTCTTTTGATTAGTTTAGTTTTTCACCCCCTTTCCCTTGAACTAATTTATACAGGAGAGTGCATTTACGTAGTCACGTTGTGCCTCTCGGCGTATACTTTGACTTTCTGTCTCTTTGGAGAGTGCTAGTACGTTGGATACGTTGCGCCTTTTCACTGTTGTCCCTCTTCACCAGTATCCCATGTCCCCTCTTCATAATTTGGGTCTTCATAATTTCCAAGGGGAAGCATGATGGTGCCTTTTCTTTTCAATTTCTGGCTTTGTGTTTCTTCACCTCTTACTCGTTTAATATTTAGGAGAGTGCATTTACGTAGTCACGTTGTGCCTCTCTTCCTCTGTTTCTGGCTGTTCTTTTCATACCCTTGTTTCTCTGAGAAGAGAAGAAATACTATTCTAAAAAGGAGCTGACACATGGTGTCTCTTCACTTGTACACTTGAGGGGTCAGACTTCATATGGTGAGGGATTCCATGAGCGATATGCGCCGGCCTGTGCCTTTACCTTGGACTTCTAATATAACTGCTCGGGTCTTGATAGATTGAGTGCGGAAGTTCATGAGATCTTTCTAGGGTTATCAAGAATAACTTTTATCCAATGACCTTCTCCCTCTCTGTCTGTGTCTGTGTCTTCTCTTGTTCCGATTAACCCAGACAAATCTTTGTTCTTGTTTTGTATCTATATCTACGCCGGGATCCGGAGTCGAGGCTGATCCTCTTGCTGTAGTCCTGTGTCTTGGATCCTCTATCCTGAGTTCTGGATTAAGTCGTGGACTTCGGGTCGTGGCTGAACCTGTCTCTGCGGTCCAGCCTTGGGTCTCGTCATGCTGCTTCCCTGATGGCTTCCACAGGATTGTAGCTGACATCCTCGTGGATTCATCTTCTTATTACAGACACATGCATTTCCTAACATTCGGTCTATATGCTGTGAAATGTATTATCTCTTCGATTTACACACGGCATCTATTGCACGTCTGTCCGTCCTGGGTGAGGGATCCCTCCTCTGTTGCTCTCCCTGAGGTTTCTCCCATGTTCCCTTTAAACTGTGGGGTTTCTCTGGAAGTTTTTCCTTGTACGATGTGAGGGTCGAAGGACAGAGGGTCTAAGGACAGAGGGTCTAAGGACAGAGGGTCGAAGGACAGAGGGTCGAAGGACAGAGGGTCTAAGGACAGAGGGTCTAAGGACAGAGGGTCTGAGGACAGAGGGTCTAAGGACAGAGGGTCTAAGGACAGAGGGTGTCGTTTTTCTCATACTGATATTCTGAACAATCTGTGCTGTTGTATTTGCTGTAAAGTGTCTCTACTGTAGGCTATTTTTATTATATACAGCACTTTGGCTCGACCAAAAATCGTTTATAAATGTGCTATATAAATAAAACTTGATTTGATTTGATTTGGCAGTGGGGAGATAACAATATCTTTTGTCTATTGTGTTTTAATCAAAACTTCAAGTATGCATTAACTGCTTCTCATCAGCATCCTGCAGCCAGTAAAAGGCTGCAAATTATGAAACATGTTTACATACTTGATTGCAACATGGCTCCTAGAATGTATTCTTCAGTTTTCAATATTTTGAATTCGGATGCCCACTGTCACAAGTAAAGACCCTTGAATTGTCTCGTGTTGAAAGATGCTATATAAATAAACTTGCCTTGCCTTGCCTTCGAAATGTTGCTTCAGTATTAACACACTGAAGATAGAGAAACATATTATACATTATATAGATAATGTATTCTTAGATATCTATCATATGGGAAAACTATGAGCTTGTGTTTTACATTTGTTGACAGTAGTCATACTAATGCATTTTTAAAGGGGCCCCATTGTGCTTTTGGGGGTTTTCCCTTTTCTGTAGTGTGTTATGAAGGTTTGTGTAAATGTAAATGTTCTGCAAAGGCTAATCCCTGTGTTCCCTCAGTTTCTCTCCCATACTCTCCCCTCCTTCCTGAAACGCCTCCATTGGTCTCCTTTGTTTACTTTGTAACATAGTGACATCACTGTAACAATCATGCTTATATTGGCTAGCGCATCAACATATTGTACGTAGGTTAAGAGAAGGGACATCTCTAAGCTGTTGACCTATCACAACAGAGCCGGCCAGCTGACATTGCAGACTGGGCTCTGGTTTCAGACAGAGGGTGAAAAGAGGTCAGTATGAGAAAAATAAAGAGTGTTTTGAACATTAAAGCCAGTGTCACAGTAGATAAACAAATACAATAATCCTCTTCCTGCTGAATAAATAGATCAACATGGTTATAAGTAAACATAAGAATAAGTGAATTGGATAACTACCCCATTAAGACTGCTAACCTTAAAGATTTTTGTTAACCTAGGGCACATGTGTCAAACTCAAGGCCCGGGGGCCAAATCAGGCCTGTGGTGGATTTAATTTCGGCCCGCAGGATAATTTCTAATTACTATTAGATCTGGCTCGCCGGTATATTTCACGCACACCTTCACTCAACCCTGAGGGTCTCCTCAGCTCAGAGCCTGAGCCCAAACATTGATGAACTTGCACCCCAAGATGAGATGCCAAGTATCTGGCTTGAACTAGCATCACAGAGCAGCACACTGAGTTCAATGGATGTTTCCTTCTGCACTTTTTCTCTTGAGACAACAGGGCATGTTTGGTTTTCTCTTTGAAGGAAATTGTTTGTTTGAAGTTGTTGTTGGCCTGTGGAAAAATGTAATCATAAGAAGTGACTCTGGAAAAGCTGCAGATAGAGCCATAAGAAATGAATGCAACTGATTATTTAATGTTGTTTTTATAGGCAATAATTTAGGCTTTGTTAGTTCCAGGTTTAATATGTACAATAAGTTCATTTCAATAAGTTTCACAATAAACATTGAACCAGTCCGGCCCTCGACAAGTACCATTTTTTTTTTCTTTTGGCCCACTGTGTATTTGAGTTTGATACCCCTGAGGGTATTGCGGCGACATCATCAATTATTGACTCTGTTATATTGGCATTCATATCAGCCCTTCAAATCCAATATGAGTGGGACTGCAGTAAGGGCACACTGCATATAGCACACATCACACCATATGGAATACGTTATGTATCTGCTTATCAGCTCTTGGTTGCAGCTGTTTTACCACATCTTGCTCTTATTTCAAACCACATCTCTCCTGCCCTTCCCTGTCTCTTCTCCCCTTATCCCCCTTATCATTTTTCATCCCACCTTTTTGATACCACCCTCACGTCTCCTCCCACTCCAACCTTTTCATATTCTTATCCTCCACGTCGTGATGGTCCTTCAAATGTGTGTCAATCAAGCCACTCTAAGGATAAAACCCATCTGTGCGATTTGGTTGTGTTCCAGCTAATGGCTTGCACAAGACACACTCCAACCCACATTATACTTTCATAACACGCCAATGGAATGCTGTTGGGAAGACTATTGATCTTAAAAGAGATGAGTGACTGTTCATGGACATATAAATTATGCAGATCATCATATCATATTTCATACTCTATGAAAACTAACTGTGTGTTACATATGACTTGTATATTTAGGGCTTGTGCAGGAGGTAAATATATTTTTTGTGATGTGTTCTGCAGGGACAATATTGCTGTTCTCCGGGCGGGAGCCCCGCGGACTCGAGATATGCTTTGGATGATCTAAAATGCCAGAGTGGAAAAATCTGAAAATTATGTGACACACACTTCCTGTGTTGCCTGCTTCACTGCGTTGCTCATTTTAATAATTAGTAAGTGCGATGTATTTTTTAATTTCTTCTTCCGATTGTGGTTACTTTATGCATCATTGCTGTATATCTGTGTGTGTGTGTGTGTGGTGTGTGTGTGTGTGTGTGTGTGTGTGGTGTGTGTGTGTGTGGTGTGTGTGTGTGTGTGTGTGTGTGGTTGTGTGTGTGTGTGGTGTGTGTGTGTGTGTGTGTGTGTGTGTGTGTGTGTTTGTAGCGCCATGCACGTCACCCATAAACTAATATTGCTGAAGTATTCCCTCAGGCTCGAGAACAGGGAACCTGAATCAGCTATTGACTCTGTCCTCCTTCATTAGAAGATGACAATCACTACTTCATTGATTCCTCTCTTTAACCTTTGCCTCACTTGATCTCTAACATTGTTCTCTGTCCTTCTCTGCGCTTATTTCTCAATCTCCGCCTTTTCGTCCTCCCATTTCTGCCTTCCTTATTTTCCTTCCATCCTGACGTTCCCCTTTATGGACCCATCAGGACTGCTTTTCCCATTTCTCTTTCCTGACCTTCTGCTTCCTCCATATCCTTTTTTTTCTCTCTCCTAATTTGCCCATTTCACTCCTCTCTCTTCCTCTCAGAGATTTACAATTTCAATAGTTAGGGACGGCCACACATGCGTGACCTTACAGTGACGTCTTGATCTGTCTACTGCGGAGAAACATGATTTGGCTTAATTTCCATCTCAGACCCTCACACAGCAGCTCCATAAAACGAGTATTTCTGCAGCACAATGATTGTGTGACTCAAGAACACAAAAAGTCATTTTAAAGGTGAAGCCAAAGCTGTTATCAACAACAAGCAATGAATATGACTATGGTTATAAATAAATTAAAAACAACTCAAATCTAGTGAAGCCACTGAAGGTCAATTGTAAAACAGCCTGTGCTGTGTTTCCTGTGTCCTGACATTGGTCCATTAGGAAGACGCAATTCAAACACCTCAAAGTAACTAAAGCGTGTTGGCCAAAAATGCTCTTATATTCAATAACAAAACATGAAACAAAGCAAAGCATATTTTCAATCAAACAACACAACTTAAATGTGACACGGTTTAACCTTAATTTGTCTGTTATTTATGCCATTTGTTGCATCATTTTCATAGTATGTGCCAAATACGGCAAACAGAATTCCAAAACTTGAAAAGAGATTATAAAACCTGCTGCACTTTAATATTATTGTTGTGACATGCCCTTTGGAAAATATTGCCAAAAGAAGGTTATTGATTTGATTCTGTATGCAGTTCTTTCCAGTCCTATGAATGTAACACAGGCAGAACCTACTGTAGACTAGAAACATTCAGACATGTGTTAACGATTTTTACTTTGAATGTTTCCCTTTTTTCATCAAAGAACCATAAAGAATATATAAACTCAGAAAATAATCACCCACGTTGTCTCTTGTACTCGAGAAGGATTGATTGAAGAGTTGTTTCACAAGGTACATCCACACCCCCCCCCACCCCCCCCCCCCCCACATATGGACTGGCCATTGGGAATACCGGGAGTTTTCCCGGTGGGCCGGTGTTGTGCGTGGGCTGGAGGGCCAAAAAAAAAAAAAAAAGGGGGAGTGGCTGTACCCAGGCTAGAAAAGGGGAAGTGATGTCTGACTCAGAGGGTCGCGCGGCCTGTGGAGAAGAACGCGTTGCCCACATTCTGTTACTGAGTTTAGGCTAGTTAGCTAGCAGGTTTATTGTTTTGGGTGCAGTCACTTTTGCCTCCACTTGCTGTTCAAATGAATGTTGAAAGAAAAAGTAAATCTGTTCATATGGGTGTTGAGAGATGTATCCATAGATTTAGTCCCTAATGATGCTCTCAAAGTGCACCAGATTGATGCATTTAACTTCAACATTTAAAAAAGAATCCTAGAGGAGGTGAGGTCCACCACCTGCCCACACCCCCTGTTACATTTTCTCACCCACATTGAGGATGCTTCCTACGCCCATGTTTTATTCCATGTGTCAAGTCAGGCAAATTGGGTCCAAATGTTATTGCATAAATGATCTGTTAACATTAAAATCACTAAATATATGCCGTAACTATTTTTGCTCTATAGGCAACTCAAGGGCTCAGGTAATGTGATTACTATATGAATAATGGTCCAAAATAACATTAAATGCATAGGGTTTTTTGTTAAGTAACATACTTTCGTCGCCGGCCGGCCGATACATGCCGCGCATTAAGTGGGCCTGTCTGTCAATTAATCTCCGGGCCACTTTTCCCCCCCAGTCCGCCCTGCCCGGGGGGAAACACGTCATCTGCAGGAATACGGTTAATCCATAGGTTAATCCAATGTGTCTGTCATTTTGAAATGATTTCTGATAATCCATAAGCAATACAACCTGCTTTTCCATTTCCAGATGTCAGAGCGAGAGATAGGTTCGCTCTCATGCAAAACTGTGTGCGCATAGCTCTCATTTCTCAATGGTAACGTGTGTGTGTATGTGGAAATTCCCCTTCGATTCTATTGGCTCTAACGGTCAAAAAGAGATGTCAATCACCAAAATCGACCAATGGGTTCCAGAGCAACCGGTAAAAAATGGCCATTTCACCCCAATCAGTTTGTTTTGCTAAACCTCTCTAAAAAGGTCAAATGTCACTTGTTTTGCATCAATTCTTGATACAGGGGGTACTTATTATATGTTGTACTTTGGATTCCTAAAGCTTTTAGTCTACCTTACCATCATCCAAGGATAGTTTTCACTATAAGTAAAAAAGGATTTTTTGGCGGACACTATAGTTTACAGTTTTTTACTATGTTAATCTGAATTTTCTTTAAAATAAAAAACATCTATATTGATGTCTAGTTCTAGTGTGTCGTGTTTTTATATGAGAACTGTATGAAAATGTGTGAAAACAATGAGGAAAGTGTGATTTGCTAAGAGAATAATTCTGCTGTGCTAAGAAGGTGATGATGGAAAATCAAATGGATCCCAGCTTCACAAGCTATGTTAGCAATTAAACAAAACTGTCATTGTGTTTGACTCTTTACTCAAACACCTCAGATAACAAATTGATCCAACAAGCTTTTTAAAGGCTAATTGCATTTACATTTACCATTCTGAACTATATTGACGAGCTGGATAAATTGACTTCACAAAAGCCAAGGTAAGAAAATATAAAACCCTGACATAATATGGATTTATAGAGATGATATGTCAACTGCCAAACCTCTCTACAGTTGACATGACACGGCAATATTGATATTTGTGTGATGTTTACATGCTGTGAGAGGAAATGCCAACGAATGCAGATGACTCTTCGTGAGCTACATTCAAAAATGGTTCACAACAGATGGCAATGAAGGGCACATCTGCAGGCACTTCTGCTGATTTAGTGTGTGTGTGTGTGTGTGTGTGTGTGTGTGTGTGTGTTGTGTGTGTGTGGGTGTGTGTGTGTGTGTGTGTGTGTGTGTGTGTGAATGCATCTGAATATGTTTTTTTGTATGTATCTACGTCATCTTGGAGATAAGGCTGCTTTGAGGCCGACCTCAGGAGGGCGAGGACAGGTGGAGGCGGCGGAGATGAGGATGACAGAATACCAGAGAGAGGCAGAGCGACAGACTGTGACAGATAAAGAAGGACAGCAGGCAACAAAAAAAAAAAGTTAGCCTCTAAGTGAAGGAGATATGGGGTCCATGAAAAGAAGACGAGGCGAGAGGCGATGCAGGGGTTGTAAGGACAGCCGACCGAAACGGATACTCTTGGGGACGGAAAGACGAGAGAAAGGAAGAGATAGAGAGAACAGGAGCCCTTATGTCACTCTGAAGAGGACACGTCTTCTGTCTGACCTTTTCAGACAAATTAACACCCCTCCATCCTCCCTCCTTTAGAGACCTTTAAAAGAAGTGTCCTCTGTGGCTCCCCCTAGCTTTTCGTTTGGGTTGTCCAGCTCTGGTGTTTTAGAAATATTTGTGAGGAAGGGCTTCGGCTCGGACCTCTTGACCCCCTGCCCTCCCTTAATATTACTTTGTAAAGCTCCTACACTAAAAAAGCTGAATTGTTTACTTTAATTAATTGTATTAGGTCAAAGAAATTACACATCATTGTTTTTAGGTTAGTTGAAAACAATAATTTTAATAATAAATAAAAAATATTAGGTTCAACTTAAACATATTATTCAACTCACCTAAGAATATTGTGTGTAATATGCTGACAAAATAAATGTAATTAAAGTCAATGTTTCAGTTTTTTCAGTGTACTGATGCTGCACTTCCAGTTGCGTGGAGGCGTAAATGACTTCTGAGTATTCTGTTTTTTCTCTCTGTTTTTCTAAGCCCTTTCCCTCCCCATGTTTACAGTATGTATGTCATTTTGAAGAGGACACGCCTTCTGTCTGACCTTTTCAGACAAATTAAAACCCCTCATCATCTCTCCGTTTGAGATCTCCTCCAACCTTTAAAGAAAGTGTCCCCTGTGGCTCCCCCTAGCTTGTATTGGGGGTTGTCCAGCCCTTTTGTTTTATAATTATTGGTGAGGAAGGACATTGTCCCTGACCTCTTGACCTGCTGCTGTCCACTGGGAACATTTACTATATAAAGCTCCTTACTGTTGCTTCAAACTGTTTCAAATGTACCCCTCATCTAATGCCTCCCAGCGTTGACAGTTCTTCCAGTTGTCACACACCCATAGTGGCGTGACTACCAAATGACTTCTGTGTACTTTATGTTTTTCTCTCTGGTTGCAACACTATTTAGTATTCATCTTACAGGTGGTCTTTTCCGAGCCCTTTCCCTCCCCATGTTTACAGTAATCCGCTGAGCCTGCAGTTCCTTCCATCATCAGACATTAATATATGCGAGGTATAACAGGAATACTCTGGCCCATTGCCTCAGGGCACAGCACTTGTTACAGAACTAGAGTTGGTCCTCGGGGCAGCGCTCTGACTGTCAAATGCAGAGGACGAATTTCCCCGTGGGAGTCAATTAAGTATTTATGCACAACTGGATGCATAATAATCAGAGTCATTGTTGGTTGCAAGGGTTGTAACACTGGCTGCGTGTATATATAGTTTGTTGTTTACAAAGATACAAATAACATGAATTTTTAAATGCTTACATTGGGGGCAAATGGATTTATTTCACGTCACCGGTAGCTGTCAGCCCATATATTGTTTGCCATCAGTGCCATACATGGGCATTATGTCATTGCTAAATTAATGCCATAAGTGCCTGATTATTCTGCTATGCGCGTACATTATATCCATATCCACTTGTCTACACTCATACACACAGAGTAGAATTGTGTATCTTCATGATGAAAAGATAATCCCAGTTTGCTCTTGAACAGTTCCCTCATCATGCTGTGGCAAATGCTGACTGATGAATATAGCACTGCTGCTCTCTGTGGGACAAACTATGCAATTACATGTTCTATTATAGAATAGAATAGAATGGGAGGGGTGAAACCCTCTTTAATGGTCACACATGCAGAGCACACAGCACACACAGGGACATTTGGCCTCTGCATTTAACCCATCCTAGGAGTCTAGTACTAGGAGTAGTGGGCAGCTATTGTACAGCGCCCGGAGAGAAATGGGAGTGGGGTGGAGGGGGTTGTCCGGTGCCTTGCTCAAGGGCACCACGGCAGGGCCCAGGAGGTGAACTGGGATCTCTCCAAGTAGCAGTCCACACTCCATATTTCTGTTTGGGGACTTGAACCGGCGACCCTACGGCTCACAGTCCAAGCCCAAGGAAGTCACACATCCAACTACAAACAGGTGCCAGACGTAAAAGCTATGAAAATAGAACACTATTATACCAGTGTTTTCCTGTATTATTTTAGACTTTTCATTAACGCTGTCAGTTGATGGTGTTGTTGTGGATCCATTTTGCTTTGATTTGCTGATATGTTAACTATACACGCAAATCACACGTTTGCGTCATGGGGCTTATACTGTACAGGATAACACAGTCCTGTTTCAACCCACAATTCAGGAAAAACTCTCCAAACAAATCCATTTCCAGGACATACAGACATGTAATCGGCTTCACCACAATACAATGTACACAATATAAATAACATTCAGTATAATAACACGTTAAAGTTGAAGATAAATCAAAAAGAAGAATTTAGGAGGATTAGTCTTCCTCATAGCTATTTCTGACTCCACCTATCTGATGTGGATTCATATTATGCTACTATAATGTCCTGCCTCCTAAAAAATGGCATACAAGCTGCCCTAACGGCTGCCATTTTACCGTCTGTGGTCTAAAATGCCCACTTACATTTACCTGAATCAATTGTAATCTTCCTTTAGGGTAGTAACTTGTGTTAAGATCAAAGACTGTATGTTAAGAATGTATACAACTGTACTGTACAGTGCTGTTGATAAGAAGAGACGACACTATCGCGATACGTCATTAAGTCTCGCGTTAGTACACACATCTCATTCGAGACAAACTGGAGGGATTTCTGAGTCTGCAGTGTGTGTAGCTAACAGCTAACAGAGAAACATAACTTATCTACGGATTCTCTTCATCTGTAAGGTAAGGACACATGCTTCTGAGCAATCGGTAATAACAACGTAAATGCTAATGGCTCCTTTAACGGTGTTAGCATGTTAGCAACTTCTGAATTGCTGTAGAAACTTCACTCACTTTAAATGTAACGTTAGCTACCTAGCATTATAGGAGCTCAAACAACACTGTAAACAATTAAACACAAAGATAGCAACGCACAATAGCCAGGACAACTTTAATATTTTGAATGCACATTTGTTTTTATTTGTAGCTACTAGCTTAGCTTGGATAACTTGTAGTTGTTGTTTGTGATAGTGAGCAAAAGTCAGTTACAATTAACGTTATCTAACTATTCTATTTAACATAGATTTGACTATTTTTGCTATCTTTAATATGTGTCTTTATGACACTAATTAAAACACACAGAAAGCTAGGGGATATGTAAGGCATATATACAAAGCTAGGGGACATTATTTGGTCAGACAAATACATTATTAGAGCTAAACAAATTCATTGTCCCGATATCTTTCTTGTTTTGATATCGGCTATTTATTCAACGGTAGCCAACTACTAGCCTATACCATTTTAAAATGAGCTGATAAACCCGGCTAATGGTGTATATATACATATTTAAACCTAGAGAAGTTAAAGTAAACTGGATCTTACAAAAAAGTTAGAGAAAAAAAATAGGGATAAAATGGCTAGAGTCACCACAAAATGGTCCTTAGGTGCTTTTATTAACAGCCACAAATGCTGAAAGACACAAAGTAACAAGTGTTTACATAAAGAAAACACATATAAATATATATATATGTTTTTTGTAAGATCCACAGTTTACTTTAACTTCTCAAAGTTTAAATATGTATATATATATACACCATTAGTCAGGTTTATCAGCTCATGCATGCATATATATAATGCATGCATGCCGCGGACATATGACTGGTACTTCTCTGCTCTCCTGCCACAGTCAGACTACTTCCCAAAACACATGTTATGCCCCTCCCCATAGGACAATCCACTATTTATACCCCTAACCAATGTCATTCTTATCTACAAACACATTCACAATGCAAGGCAAATTACCCAAACACAACAAATCAAATAGGTCAACATATTCTATCTTTCTGACCACAGAAGCCTTAAACAATAACATTTTTATACTTGCAAGACAATTGCCACTTGCCCCGTGCCGATGCACTACATGGTATACTCCAATTGAGCACAGGTGTTTTTACTGATTGAGCCTCTACTAAAGGCTGCTTCTGTCTGTTGCTCTGTTTGGCAACCTTGAACGAGAGGGTAAGCACTGCAGGTTACTTGTATATGACTTCCAATAAATCTGTTTTGAACAAATAATGATTTGGGTTTTATTTGATCAATGTCCAGCTAAGTTATTAATGTGTTTCCCTCAGTGTGTCTTTTACCATGCCCCTATGCCAACTGTGATGAAGGCTTCTTCTTCACAGTGGACATTGTACTAAAATATAATAATATTACAACACAAATGCAGAAAATTATAAATAAGATACATGTATGTATAGTAATCAGAAATGTACATTGAAATTCAGGAACAAAGCCAAAGTGGTGTTCTTTTTGCACAGTATAGTATTGCACAGTTTATTGTAGGTATAGTCCAAATTGCACAGTTTAGGCCTAATAATGGGGTCTTAAGGGGTCTTTAAGAGGGGTGTGTGAAATAAGTCCAAGGGCAAGTCTAGTGTTGTTAGCTATTGTAGATATTTGTGTGTGTGTAGTGCTGCAGATAAAGACTGTAACTACTGCTACTTTCTACTACCAAAATAAAACGCATTGTTACTTTATAAAACAATTAGATTATTTCTAGCATTATTTAATTGAACAAATCAAATGTCAAACTGAACACAAAAAGCACAACAAAAGAATGGTGGTTACATTTAAAGTGCAGTTTTATATTGATAATCTCTTTCAATTATCTCTGAAAATTCCTGAGTGCAATAGAGCAGTCTTTTGTGATAAGCACATAACAGAAGACAGCGGTAAAAAAAACCTATATAGTCAGTTGTTTCTACTAGTATGTTTTGCTACATATTCTTCTTTCTGTGTCTTTGTATGCACTTGGGAATTCAACCGATTCTGATGACTTTAAAGACTCTTGCTTTTATCTGAATCTTCCATTTGTGCATTACCACACCAGACTCATGATGGATTTAGAAGATGACACCTCTGTGTTAACAACCTTGAAGTCCTTCAATTCCTTCATCAGCCACACTGAAGCTCCACAGCGGCTGTCAGAGGGCTCAGCGGGGAGTGAGAACCTGCATAGTCAATACAAACGCAGCATGGAGGTACGCAGAAACTGACGACATCAACACTAAGCTGTGTGAAGGCGGTATTAACATGCAACCTTGTTCACTTACTTACTTACTTGTCTTTCCATTTAGTTGTTGGAAGCAGGAGAGAGGGTTCACTCCAATAATCGCTATCTTCAGTTGGACGAGGAGAAGAAGCAGATGGAGCTGAGTCACAAGCGAGCTCGATATGAACTTGAGAAGGCCGCTTCTGACAGCGCACGAGACTTGGAGGTACACACTGCGCCCATTGATATACAATATATAGCAAGTATATTACTAAATAATATACAGTGGCAGGGGTAGACATTAAGGGTAAAAAGCCACTGGCCCTCCGGGCTGGTGGAATTGTATTATCACTGGCCCCACCATTGTAACCACTGGCCCGGAGCATTCGTCCAAAAAAAATCAACTAATAATGAAGAAAATTAACACATTTGTTGCAATAGTAATGTATGCACTACATTACTACTTGTACTACAACATTTGAACAATCAGTTCTTTCTCATTTTCCTCAATTGTTCATATTTGGTTTATTAAAATAATGATATTGTGGTCATTGTTAAAAAATGTCTGCTATTATTATGAGTATTATTATTAGTAGGCCTATAATGCGCTTTCTGCCTTCCTGTCATTAGGAGTTAGAAATGTAATGGCTATGTAGTAGATTAGATTAGAACCTTCATTATCCTAAACTGCTGGGACATTTCGCCAATACCTTTTATATTTTCTACTCTTCACTTACTTGTCAGCATAGGTCGGCATTGATGTACAGAGCCGACAGAAGACCTTGTTTATACTGGCATCATATTGAGAGGTGCAGCCAGTGACGCGTCCTAAAACCAGGAAGTAAGCTGCGTGTTCCTTCGGCAAAAAGCAATGGGATTTCTCCACAGGGTTTTGGAAAATAGCTGGAAATAAGGTCTGTGGAAAACAAACCTGTTGGCCAGTTACCGCTGGTATTAAAAACATTTTGGCGAATGGTTAGGTGGCGCGATAGTCTGTAGTAAAGGAGCGCGCTCCCGCTCACGGGAGCCTGACTCACGAAACGCTCTATTGTAGCGTTATAAACGAACAATTTAAACAAAAATTGCTAGTCAAAATACCAATACCACAGGAAGAAAAAAAAAATGTTTAAACAATATTTTTAGTGGCCCGAGCGGGCAAGTGGAAAGTACGTTATGCTAGCCCGGGGTGTCGAAATAGTGCTTCCGGGCCAGCGGGCCATTTATAATGTCGAGCCCTGAGTGGTGTATAGGAATAAATACAATTTGAATTGCACAGTTTTAAAGAGTTGTCTGCTTATGTTATAATTAGTTTTTTCGATTGCTAAAACCGTTTTTTGAAGGCAGTGCTTATTTTCTCAAAACACTAAACACAATTCACAAAACCACACTCGAAAACAAAACTAGATAAACACTTACCAAAATAAACTTTTCTCACCAAATGGCACACTCTTCATTTTTAGTACAAGACACTTGGTTCCAACCAACTACACACTGTGCTCAATCTAAAGCACAGGGATGGGTACCGAGAACCGGTACTAAGTCAATACCGGTACCTGATTGGACGGTATCGGTAGGCTATACCGTTAAGCCGCCTGGACAACGGTGCTGCTATCGGTATATGTGTTACGTCTACTTCCTTAGTTTTAACTTTAGAGTTTAAACCATTCTGGTTGGTTGGGAACCCCATGGATGTATAATAAGAACTGGATACAGCATGGAAGGCCGGGCCTCATTAGTCCCCGCCCACAGGAGATGCGAGCGGAGGAGCGAGGAGGGGAAGCAGCAGACGTTTAAAGAAATGAGAACTCCTCTCCTCTGAGCGGTCATATTAAAGCGACGTCCGGTTCATTATTACGTGGCAACAGCTGCATCGGCTGTCGAGTGTTTTGTCATATTTTATAATCTCTGTTAGATCAGCTGAACATTGTTCCCCCACATATTTACTTTGAATTCACTCTCTGGTCCGCTGAAATGGGGAATTGAAATTACGGGCCAAAAGTTGTATTAAAAGTAAGCAGAGGACACCAAACCAACAGGAGACCCGTCTGTCCCGCCGCATCTACACACTGTACCACACACACACCTACACACTGTACCACACACACACCTACACACTGTACCACACACACACCTACAACACTGTACCACACACACACCTACAGCTCCTAAAGCATATCAGGCTACATCCGTTGTGTATTTTATTATGTGAAGCACTAAATGGTACGTAACGGCTCCGCGGACGTAACGTAACGGCTCCACGGATTGGTCCATTTCGTTCCGGGGACGACATGACATCATGATGTCCCCGGAAGAATCAAATGGACAGTGACGTATCTCCAACGAGGGCGTTTTGGGGAGGGTATTTTCTGTGTTAGAGTTTTACTCCCTACAGGGTGTACTTTGAGGGTTTGACTCTGCCAGACCGTTTACATGCATAAAAACCTTCTTAACACACAAGGGGACGGGTAATAACCGGAAAAAAGCCTGACATGTCACCTTTAATGAAGCATTTGACACTCATTGAATCTAAAACGGTGCTAGCGATACTGCTAGTGCTAATAGTGCTAGCGGGCTTCAGCTGCGCCGTGTGTAAATGTGACCTGAGCGAAGGCTCGCAGCTAGGTTGTCATATTGAAATGTCTGGATGAAAATGTAAATGATTTACAAATGTTAAAACATTTTTTTTTTAAATGCCTCTTTTCAACTCTGTCTGAGGGAAAACCCCAAAAAGCATGATGGGGCGAGCCAGGCCCCTTTAAGTTATTTTATTTATTTGTGTCTGCTTCTGAGAAGCTAATGTATAAGTTATACAGTTATTTCTGCAAGAAAATTATAATACAGTTACTGTTTAATCTTCACATCTTGTATTCATGTCTATAATTTTGAGCACCAATTATTGAAAAGTATCGATAAGAGTATCGAAAAATACCGATACCGATAAGCATTACCGGTATCGGTAAAATCCTAACGATACTCATCCCGGCTCTTGTATGGCTTTCTTATGTCGAGAATTCTGCATATAAAGAATGTTCAGTCTCCACGCAGAGAAAAAAGTGCTTCCATGAGGCCTTTTCTAGTGCTTACACCCCGATTGATGAGTCGTCAATAAAGCAGTTTAGTGTTTACGGTCATTTGGCATGTGAATTTGTTTATTGGTTTATGTGAGTAGCATTTTTAATGGCAGTGTTTTGAAAATGGCAAACAAGTGAATATGTCAGATTTCTGTGTCCTACTTAGAGAACTGTGTGCAGTGTTTTTCAAAAAGTGTCAAGATGAATAGCAAATTGGGTGCAGAGCTGAAAGTGTATTTAGAGTTTTGGAGATTTGAGCTCAGGTTTTGCTCTTTGAGTGTGAGATGAAATAATTGTGCTTTATGTGAGATTTTAATGTGTTGGCAACTGAGAAAAACTGTAAAGCATTAATAAAAATACACTTGGTAAACATGTTTTTCACCCCTTACGATACAGCATGAGGTGGATCGAAACCAGGATCTTCTGGGGCGATTAAAAAAGTTTCAGGAGAGAGAGACGGAGGCAGCGAAGAACCTGGCGGAGCAGGTGGAGGCCAACAGAGCTCTCCGTAAAAACATGGAGGGCCTGAACAGGAAACTGGAGGAACGAGACACTCGACTGAACACTGCGAATCAGGTACGCTCACACAAACCCGCACAATGCATCTATACTCTGGTCATGTCTCCTATTTTATGTCGGCTTACTTCTGTAATCTGTTCCCAGACCATCATTTATTTGAAGGATGAGATCAGAGAGCTGACGCAAAGGATTCAAAACCAAGACTCGACAACTTCTTCTCAAACCCTGGAAAACCAGGAGCTGCAGGAACAGTTAGATTTACAACGCAGGTACACACACACACACACACACACACACACACACACACACACACACACACACACACACACACACACGCGCGCCAGGGTTTCCGCTAGGATTTTTTCTCGCCGGTCAAATGTCCGGGCAGAATTGATTTTACCGGACAAATTTGAAACTTACCGGTCATATTTCAATAATAATAAGAGTTGTGTAGCAGAGTTTCCGTTAGCAGGTAATTACCGGACTATGAGCCGATATGCTGATGATTAAAACTCAGTTCACGGGCTCATTTTTATATTGCTTCAGTTTATAATCGTAACAGATCGAAAAAGTCAGATTAATTTTTCACTACATTATTCCACAAACAACATAATTATTACATTCAAACAAACTACTTGTAGTAGATAACGTACATTATTCAAAAGTTTACATCAACTTTGAATAATAACACGGGAGAAATTCGGATCCTCTCTTTTCCCCTCTCCCTCCCTCTCTCTCCCTCCCTCTCTCTCCTGCAGCTCGCTAAACAGAGGGCGGGGCTTCTGGTGATCATGCAGAGCTGCGTGTCTCGGTCAGACTCAGCAGCTGATCTGATCTCTCTCTCGCGTCCGGTTATACTTCACTTGCGTTTATGTCCATATCGATCAGACCCAGCTCTCCTGATGGCCTTTATAGAGAGCAGCGATCAAACTATTAAGAGTGAATATCGGCCGATAATGACCGGTGGCCGATCGATCGGAGCCTCCCTAATTATTACCAGACATTTTGACCGGCAGGTTTTGAATTTACCGGTTTTTAATACATTTTACCAGCTAAAAACCGGTAATTACCGGCTAACGGAAACCCTGACGCGCGCTCACACTAAGACTACCAAATAGCTTAGCTTTGTTTCATGTACTGCACGAGATAATTGCTAACCTCACACTTGTATGTGCTTCGTATTTCAATCAGGAAGCATCAGGAAGTCTCTCAGCTTTGCCAAAGTCTCCAAGCTGCGCAGTCCTCCTGCTCCGAGCACATTGTCAAGATTAAGGTATGTGAGGCACGATCAGTACTGCAACCATTTCACGACTAGGGGTTAGTTAGTACAGATATTAAAGGCAGGCAATTCAGTTTTATCCCTTCAACTTCTTTGCTTTTCTTCTGGTTTAATTATATCTTACTAAATATATGGGTTTTGGATTAACTGCAAGGCAATGTTTTCACTATTTTCTGACATTATTTAGATCATTATTGCGCAAGTAATCGGCCGAAAAAAGACTAATCATAAATATAATCATAAATTGCAATCCCAGATGACAAAACTTTTGGCCAGTTTTTTTGTACTAAAGTTAGTAGACAAGCGTGTGTAACATGAACAAATTGAGATCACAAAATTCCCATGTACCTTATTCAAAACTGTACTGAAGGTGCTCACGGAAATATGCTGATGATAAACACGACATGTATAATTCACAAGCTGAAATGAAAGCATCAACTAACACTGGTAACACATTTGATTGCTTGTAGTTTTCAACCCTCATTTATAAGCCAATTCCATCACAGTGCAAACACGCAGCTATTAACTCTGTTTGAACAAGAATGAGTGGCTGGATGAGGACAAGTCAAAGACAAACCAACACGATGCAGACAATCAGAAAGCTGGGTAATGGGAGGATACTGTAAACAGCAATAAGCTGTACAATGTATTTGTGTAAGCCAAATATGATTAGAAACTGTAAGACAGTCTACTCACTCCGCTTATCATTTGAGTGGTTGGACATGTTTATTGTTTTAACAAGTTTTTCACTTCATTCTCCATTCATTAAATGCCTAAAAAGGCTGGAGTTTTGTTTAAAGGTCACCTATTATGCAAAATCCACTTGTTCATGTCTCCTCTACATCAACATGTGTCCCCTCTTCTTCATGTCTCTCCTACATCAACATGTGTCCCCTTTGTGGAAAGAGACTCTGAAAGTCTCAGGAACAAAGATTCTCTCTCTTTTTGTCCTGATCCATTTCTATACAAACCTGTCTGAAAATGAGCTGATCAGATTTTGGCCACTTTATGATGTCATAACGATTTTGGCTTGAGTAACCATTAGCCAATCCCCAACCAAGGTACCCCCCCCCCCCACCTTATCACCTGAGTCTCCTCCTAGAGCACCATTGTGTTCTTTGTAACCAAATGTCTCTCAGAGGGGCGTGGGGAGGGGCTCCTTATTTTCATCTGAAGTCACAGACAGAGAATCAGCACTTTGGAAACAGGGCTGAAACAGAGGGGATTATGGGTAATGCTGCAATGATCTGTTTGGTGTTTCAGCCAATCAGAGACATGTTCTGTATATATCTGAGACCTATAATATATTGATGAAAAACAGTATAATAGAGGACCTTTAACATAAATGTCTCTCTCAATTTGACGCGATAAAGTGTACTGTTGGTATTTCTTTAGGTTAATTTCTCTGCCCGTGTTCTTGCAGGAGTTGGAGCGGCGCCTGGCGCTGCAGGAGCAGGACATCGCCATCGTGAAGACGGTGAAGTCAGCTGTGGCCAAAGTTCCAGACCTGGAAAAGGATTTGAAGCGCCTCAGAGAGGATAATGCCTTCCTCAGGTCAAATTGTGTTTCAGGTTTTTAATGCGTTTTTGAAAAGGTCTCGCCTTTCAAAAGAATAGGCTGGTTTTATCTTTATAGAATACAGCCTAGTGCTAAAATGTTTTGCTTCAAAACTCTTGACATTTCAGTGTGGCTATAGGTCATCACACCACACCACACTACGCTTTCTGTGATGGGTGACTTTTGAGGAAGGGAGGTGGGAAAAAAGTGAATACCTGAAGAGAAATGTTAACCTCGCCAAGAATAAGCAGAAAACCCAATTCTGTGTGTTTCCATGGACGTGATTTTTCACCAGTGCCAGTATTCTGATTACATTATAACAGTTTCACTTCTCAAGATAACTGATCAGGGATGCAAACTTGTCACCTTTCGGCGAAATTCACCATTTTGAATCCAAAATAGGCAGTGTGTGTGATTCATGTAGATTTGCCATACAAATATTTTTGGGGTATGGGGGGGGGGGGGGCTACCTACGGGTGCGTTCGTTAATATTAACTGTGGTGCGGAGTCACTGTGGCACAGACTGAACGGCTGGTGAACAGCTGTTAGAACGGGCTGTTCAGAGCAGAGCAGGGCTCCCTGTCGGAGCGGCAGAGCGTGATGTGCACTGAAAAGTGTTTCTGTCGCAATATTATCGTTGAGCTAGCTAACTAGCATACATTGTCACTATCTGCTAACGTTAGATTTAGCCTTCGTTTTCTAATCGTTTTTTTCATAGGCGATAAACAGAGGTGGTATAAGTATAGATCTTGTACTTGAGTAAAAGTAGAAGTACTCGGATATTGTACTAGAGTAGAAGTACTCAGATCTTGTACTTGATTAAAAGTAGAAGTACTCAGATATTGTACTTGAGTAAAAGTAGAAGCACTCAGATCTTGTACTAGAGTAAAAGTAGAAGTACTCAGATATTGTACTAGAGTAGAAGTACTCAGATCTTGTACTTGATTAAAAGTAGAAGTACCCAGATCTTGTTCTTGAGTAAAAGTAGAAGTACTCAGATCTTGTACTTGATTAAAAGTAGAAGTACTCGGATCTTGTACTAGAGTAAAAGTAGAAGTACTCAGATAGTGTACTTGAGTAATAGTAGAAGTAGGCTACTCAGGTCTTGTACTTGAGTGAAAGTGGAAGTACTCAGATCTTGTTCTTGAGTAAGAGTAGTAGTACTCAGATCTTGTACTTGAGTAAAAGTAGAAGTACTCAAATATTGTACTTGAGTAAAAGTAGAAGCACTCAGATCTTGTACTAGAGTAAAAGTAGAAGTACTCAGATATTGTACTAGAGTAAAAGTAGAAGTACTCAGATAGTGTACTTGAGTAATAGTAGAAGTAGGCTACTCAGGTCTTGTACTTGAGTGAAAGTGGAAGTACTCAGATCTTGTTCTTGAGTAAGAGTAGTAGTACTCAGATCTTGTACTTGAGTAAAAGTAGAAGTACTCAAATATTGTACTTGAGTAAAAGTAGAAGCACTCAGATCTTGTACTTGATTAAAAGTAGAAGTACTCAGATCTTGTACTAGAGTAAAAGTAGAAGTACTCAGATAGTGTACTTGAGTAATAGTAGAAGTAGGCTACTCAGGTCTTGTACTTGAGTGAAAGTGGAAGTACTCAGATCTTGTTCTTGATTAAAAGTAGAAGTACTCAGATATTGTACTAGAGTAGAAGTACTCAGATCTTGTACTTGATTAAAAGTAGAAGTACTCAGATATTGTACTTGAGTAAAAGTAGAAGCACTCAGATCTTGTACTAGAGTAAAAGTAGAAGTACTCAGATATTGTACTAGAGTAGAAGTACTCAGATCTTGTACTTGATTAAAAGTAGAAGTACTCAGATCTTGTTCTTGAGTAAAAGTAGAAATACTCAGATCTTGTACTTGATTAAAAGTAGAAGTACTCGGATCTTGTTCTTGAGTAAAAGTAGAAGCACTCAGATCTTGTACTAGAGTAAAAGTAGAAGTACTCAGATCTTGTACTTGATTAAAAGTAGAAGTACTCAGATCTTGTACTTGAGTAATAGTAGAAGTACTCAGATCTTGTACTAGAGTAAAAGTAGAAGTACTCAGATCTTGTACTTGAGTAATAGTAGAAGTAGGCTACTCAGGTCTTGTACTTGAGTGAAAGTGGAAGTACTCAGATCTTGTTCTTGAGTAAGAGTAGTAGTACTCAGATCTTGTACTTGAGTAAAAGTAGAAGTACTCAGATCTTGTACTTGAGTAAAAGTAGAAGTACTCAGATCTTGTACTTGAGTAAAAGTAGAAGTACTCAGATCTTGTATTTGAGTAAAAGTAGAAGTACCAAAGTGTAGGAATACTCTGTCACAGTAAATGTCCTGCATTCAAAATGTTCCTCAAGTGAAAGTAGAAAAGTATTCTCATCAAAATATAGTGAAAGTAGCGACAGTAAAAGTAGTCATTGTGCAGATTGGTCCATTTCAGAATAATATAATGATATGTTTTATAATGATTGATCATGAAAGTGTTCTCAAAGCTGGTGAAGGTGCAGCTAGTTTGAATGACTTTGTAGACTGCAGGGTAGCTTGTGGATTTACTCCAGGTGGAACTAAAGTCTGATTTAACACTTGGTTATATTTCACATCATTCATCCATATCTGTGAAGTAACTAAAGGTATTAAATACATGGAGTGGAGGAAAAGTACACCATGTACCTCTGACCTGTAGAGGAGAAGTAGTACACCATGTACCTCTGAACTGTAGAGGAGAAGTAGTACACCATGTACCCTCTGAACTGTAGAGGAGAAGAAGTACAAAGTAGCAAAACATTGAAATAATTAATTAAAGTACAAGTAGCTCAACATTGTACGCAAGTTTAGTACTTGTTGAGTTTATGAACTTAGTTACACCAGTGGCTATACAGATAGAAAGACTACGCCTTGCACAGAGGCATGCAAATACATTTTCAAAATGCTCAACAGTGCTGCCAAAATCATAAACTGACTGCTGCACAATTTAAAATAAATGCTTTTATATATTTCTATTAGATGTGACTCTTTGGCATTTCTGTTATTACTAACTGCTGCTTTAGTTGTTCTGACTGCTAACATCCTGTTATTCCTCATTTTAAAGCCGATATTCCGTGAGGTCGGGGGGCTCGGATCCTTGTCACCTTTTTCATACCTGATGAAGGTGGTTTTTTGGTAGTCAAATGTTCATGGACAAGAAGAGTAATGGGTTGAGTAATATCACGTTGGAAAGTCTCTCTCTGATATAACATAAGTGACATTATTGATAACATCTTGTGCAGGGGTGTCGAACTCAATTTCATCGCGGGCCACATTAGAATTATGGCTGCACTCAAAGGGCCGGTGGTAACTTTAAGACTATATAAATATACATAGATAAATATATATAAAATAATGTATTATTTTACAATATTTCCTCTGCATTGGATTATTATCGGCTATATATATTATATAGGCTCTTTTCCACATCGGACACCAAGACTGGTAGTTAGAAGTTAATATTGAGTTTTGTGCGCAGGGAGAGCAGAGAGAACTGCAGCCTGCTGAAGGAGGAGGTGGAGGGGCTGAGGAGGAAGCTGGAGAGGATGGAGAAGAAGAAGGAGGAGCTGGTCAATATCGAACTGGAGAAGGAGGTAAACTCACTTTGTATTTGGCATTTCTCCGTCTCGCATTTCATTTTCATATTACACTATTCTAAACATGGAATTAAAACATTACTAGCTGAGTAATTGGACTGGATAGCTCACCTGGGAGAACTCCGTGTACTGGGGATTGATTCAAACTGGGGACCATTTATGCGGTGCATTCCTTACTCTCGAAAAAATCGTTTTAAACAATACATGGGCAATACAGATTTAATTTTTGAAAATGTGTTGAATAAACAATATTATTATGAGATGGATAACTCTTTTGCATATTTTTTTGTACTTTTGGTTTAATTTAAAGACATTTTGTTAATATTTTTGAATTTTACGTCAATTTCTTTTTACATTTTAATGTATTGTTATGTTGTTTATACGTGGTATATCTTTATTTTTATCTTGCATTTGACAGCTGTCCTTGGAAAGATATAATTTACTTTCTTTTACTGGACATACGTGTGATCCATTCTGTCTTTAATCCTCAGAGGTTAGCGGAGAAGCTCAAAGCCTGGGAAAACCTCGGACAATCTACTGGACTCAACATAAGGTGTGTGTGTGTCACTATATTCAAGTTGAATCACTATAATATAAATAGATACCACTAGATGGAGCTACGGTCCCTCCAAATAAATGTGCCTCATCACTGTGGATTCATTCCACCAGTGTGTATCGGTGTGTGTTTGTTTTATACCTGCTTGTGTATGTGTGCAGAGTGTCTCAATGTATCCAGTCACAACTAGTAATGAGAGAATGGTTGCGTGTTTCCTTGTGAGCAGTCGAGCACATCTGACAGATTATCACACACACACACACACACACACACACACACACACACACACACACACACACACACACACACACACACACACACACACACACACACACACACACACACACACACACACACACACACACACACACACACACACACACACACACACCACATTTTCTCTTTGATTAACTCAGGCTGTGATGTCAACAGAATGTTGAATAGGATACATGCACTTAGCAGACTGTGTTAGAGTGCGTCCACATGCACATTAAACAGGCTGCAGGATTTAGGCCAAACGACTCATTGCGATTGATTAGAATGATTTTCCATCTGCGTTAATGGAAGGTTTGTCATCTATGAATCACGCATTCTTATTGTCATTAGAAAATAGATTAAAAATAATTATGATGTACCCAACGTATGTTTTGTTAAAGTCTGTAGTATACCATTTGTTGGCCAGGCTATATCTCTGCGGCTGCACAATACATTCAAAATGTTATTTAAACACAAAGCGCGACTTTTACTGTGCTTCCAGTGATTTAGATATTGGAAAGTCCATATTGCGATTTCAATAACATCCAGGGCAGAAAAATAAATGAAATGAAATGAAGTCTTCCCTCATGTAAGGTTTCATGTTTGTCTTATGCAATGGGATATAGGACAACATGGTGCATTCGGCACATCCCACTCGTATTTATTAAACGATCTTGTTTGATCACAGCAATGGAATACCAATTTAATACACACAGTCATTTGGTTGGGCTGTCAGTCATTTCTCTGAACATCTGAGGCTCTCTCCCTGGTAAATTGAGTTGAAAATGTGAAGCCCTCCTCAAAAATCAGGTGTTCAGGCTGCCGTGTCATTGGCTGCCTAAGTGCTTCTGCTGGAAGTAGACCCCCCAAATAAACTGCGCTGCACATCGAGCTAAAGGGCAGCCATATGTCTGAGCCTCATGCTGATCAAAAGTAAAGGTTAATGCAGCTTGCAAATCAACAGTTAGTAACTCCTTCAAGCTGTTTTACCGTTTACTAAATGGCCGACTTAATTGCCAGGATGTTGTTTTTCCAGCGCAGTCCTGTGATGTCGAGGCGAATGGAAAACAGGAGCGTTTTATTCAGCAGTCGGTTTACTTCACCCGCGCCGACTGGCAATGAGTATTGACGATGATTTGTGCATTAGTGGCATATTGTGCCCTATAGGCTGCTAGGCAGTCATTATATCATCATGCATTATGTTAATTCGTGTAAATATCTTGGGTACGTCAAATTTGACTAGTTTCTACACGTTTTTATGTTGGAATAAGAAGCTGTTTCATCTAATTGCTGGAAAATAACATGGATGGTTTCATTTTCCAAGGTGTTACATTTTGTAGCTTGTTTTCAATAAGTATATAAATTGTCCCAAGAGGTTGTGTTCCACAGTGTGCCTGAATGTAATCATTGCGTAGGTGTGTAGTGTGATTCTGTAGTTTATTTATGGCTTCTCGTTGGGTTTGACGTCATCTGAACAGGACATCGCACGCTCACGGCTTGATAGCGCGCGAAGGTCCGTTTATGCCGGTTGTTAAGCAACATCGTTATGGGGAAATGCAAGTCTGTGTCCAAATGGTTGGAAGATAAGGAGGAAGGACAATCAATACTGTATATAGTCAATGTGAGGTGAAGTGCCAATGTAACCGGTTAAAACTGGAAGTGACGATGAGGTCTTAAAATGTATGGGAAGGGTCTTAACACAGGTCTTAAAAGGTCTTACATCTGACTTCAGGATTCCTGCATAGACCCTAAAGAGGTAAAAATGATCATCAAGTTCCAATAGAAAAGTACATTGATGACGTAAGTGTTGACTTTTCCGTGAAACATCTCACGAGGGCGGCTGTGTTTTGCTAATTGTTCATTTTGCTCGGCTCCAAATCATTGCTCATGCACATTTCAGATATTTAGTTTCTGTTTCCATAGTGGCACTCTTTTTGTCACCAGATATTTCAGGGTGGTCATTAGTGGAGTGAAAAGAGTGTGTTGTGGAGCAGCTAATGAGAAGTAAGCCCATTGGTGTTGTAAATGAGGAATTGGCCCACTGCAACACACACAGGATTTCATTTCTTACCAGCCATTTGTTTCAGTTCACTTTTGAGCCGACGATAACCGTTGCCAACAGCGATGCCTGTGTCTCTGGTGGAGGAGACGAGCCTCACAGACAGTCGCCAGCAGTTGGCAGGTTGCTGCTGTTTCACAATCTGATGACTTGTGCCTGATTATGTGTTGACAATTGAGTGTAAGATTGACAGGAAGATATGTGGCATGGAACAGCATCGAAAGGACAGACCATGGAAATAAATGGTTTGGTTTTCCGGAAATCTATTTAGTTTCAGACGGTTTGGTGTGTTTGTGTCAATAACAAAGAAATAGATTAGAAATTCAGTTTGAGGTGTTCGTGTTTGTGAATCTAACTAATGCGTGTGTTTGTGAGCCTACCCACCTTCATTATCAGTTTCCCACATAATGGATTCTGTCTTATCTTATTTTTTTTATCTCCTGACCTACTCCCAAATTCCTCAATTAAAAACGTTGTCTTTCATTTAGCCGAAAACACCGGATTCTTGTCAGAGTTTAGCACAATTTGGCATGCTACTAAAAGATCCATCAGTTTGAGTTTCTGTTTGAGGTTATTTATTTCCCCTAACACAATAAAGCATTATTGTTGCAGCAATTTTGATAATAAAATACTCAATAACGTTATTTTTAAGCAGAAAGGCCGAACAAAACTGATGCCAACTTCTAAAATGAGAGGATTTATGACATACATCTTCATTATAAACCGAATATTTGACTTTTAAACCAAATTATTTGCTTTCAAGTGTTTGGGGAGATACAAAACTATTTTGAACAGACCATGGGGGGACACGGTGGTTTATTGGTTAGCATAGTTGCAAACACATGCCGGTTCATTGTTGAATCTAAATGACTTGTCGTAGGTGTGATGTGAGCCTGACATCGTTTTGGGATTTTCTTCTGCGCTGTGATGAACTGGCAATAATAGATCAATGAGTCAATCAAATTCAATTTAAAATCAAAACCAGTAATAAATAAGGACAATTATAATTAGATATTCCTAATTATTCCTGTACAGGTAATGTGCTGAGCAGAGTTTCATTGTCTGAATAACATGTTGTGAAAACATTGCTGCTCAGATCTCTTTGTATGGTACTTATTTAAATAACTGTTCACATTCTTAGTTGCCTTTTTCCCCAACTACGCTGATCCAAGTGTCGTCTGGTGGATTTTGGAGTTGTGAATCTATAAATATGTTACAGTGTAAGGATAAGATGTAAGGTGAGGATCACTTGTGGGTGGCTTTACATTTGAATCTCAAAATGTCATTCCATCCTCTCCGGAGATTTGGATTTCATCATTGCAGCGGCTTCTCTTACCCCCAATTATTTAGAAAACTTAATATGTGTGTAGGTCTAGAATCACTTCCTACATAAATGTGTGCTCAAACCTAGACTCCCAGTTGACTTGCACTGCTCTGACAGTGCATTTACTCAGTTACCTCATAGTAGTTCACAACATCTGACTCAATAATATAATAATAATGATAAATGATATTTCTATAGCGCTTTTCTTGAACACAAAGACGCTTAATATGCAACCAACCTGTTATTTGCAACATGGCCCGCTTTTGACCTGCCACAAAAATTCCCCAAAAGCCAGCAGAACACGCTTTTCTCATGAGATCAGGGGCAACTAATCCCTCTCTGCTCAGGGCAGTGTGGAATTACCTGCTTTGGGCACCGTAGTTATTCCATCGCATGATTCATGAACTCATATTTTAGTCATGAGATTATTTTCATACCTAAGGCTCCACCTTGTGGAATTGGATGTGGTCATAAATCCACGCCACCCAACTTTCATATTGCATACTCTGGTTTTTCAGCTTTAATAATAACTCCCGCCTTTTCCTCCCATAAATATATACACACTAAATACCGCGTTTCCAGGTCTCAGGCTGTTACTGAGAGTACAGAGTAAAACCTAAAGTTTGATTTTGGTTGTTTGGTTGTTATACTAATGTTCATGTTTGTATTGTGTGTCTCTACTGTGACATGTTCACAACCAGAGCCCAGTCTGCTCTGATTGGTCAGCTGGCCGACTCTGTTGTGATTGGTCAACTGCTTAGAGATGTAGAACGCTAGCCAATATAAGGGCGTTTGTTAAATAGTGATGTTATGGAAGTAAACAAAGGAGTCCACTGGAAGGGATTCAGGCAGGCAGGCAGGCAGGGAGTGTGTGCGAGAAACTCCCTCTGGAGGGAACAAAAGGCGCGTTCACACCAAAAAGAGCCGGAACTAAAATGAGTTAATGAGAACCTTTTCACCCCCTTTTCCGTCCATGCTAGAGAGCAGGGACTTTCGTGGGAGAAAAAGGTTCCTATGTCTGATTGGCTGGGCGGATTGCAAACCACGCCCCGTAAAACTCCCAAAAAAGATTTGTGAAGCCGCCATTTTATTATCCTCGCATTAGCATTATTAGCATTAGCATTAGCCCAGCGCAGAAAGGCAGAGAGACTAACTTATGGCAACACAAAATAAAACATGGGAGATGAGGAGGTGTCGGCGTTCTGGCGATTTACTCGGAAGGCTTCAGTTGAAGCTGCTGGGACTCCCAGCAGCTTCTACTGAAGCCAGTCCCCAACTCCAGGGACTTCCGGTCGGGGACTTTGGGCGGCAGTATACGCCGTGAAGTGGTTTGCGGCCTGCCAGTAAACCCAAAGCAGAAGAAGAAGAAGAATTGACGTCAGCGGCTTCATTTGCCTAATCCACCCCCAGGGACTTTTTCTGGTGTGAACGCGATCTGTACTTAGTTCATGCGAACTAAAGAGTTCTGATGAACCTTTGTGGGAAAGCGCCTAACAAGATTTTAGTCTTTGCAGACCATTGACATGCACAAAAACCTATATAACACACTACAGCAAAGGGAAAATACCAAAAAGCATATACAAGTGTCCCTTTTACTAGCAGGATTACAACGTTAAAATCCAGTTTAAAACAAATAATATATTTAACCACATTCGCTTATCACAACACTTCACAAGTCTCAAAACATCAAGTACATTTTCAAGTAAAACCATAATCATCCAGTTGATCATTTGGACTTAGTTCAGAGTTTACTTTCTCCATGTGGAAAAGTAGCTGTTTTTAAAAAGAGACAAGGGAAAACATGTCTCTTTAGTGCAAGCAGCACATTTTAGTACTTAAGTACTTGTTCATTGTAACGGAATACACTTTGAAAGTAACCGTCCCATCCCGGCTTCAGCCCTTTACGAACACCCATCTCATGAAGCACTGAATACTAAGCTGGAACACTTACAGGTGTGCAATCGAGTGGCGGCTAAAGTACGGTTCTGAGCTAAGCTGCTATCATGCATGCCCATTCCAAGAGATAAAGAGATAATGGCCTTCACTCTTTGCACAGATCCATAGTTAGAGCCCGGATTTAGAGTTTGAAGGCCATCTCTGTTGCAGGATGTGACCTTCTGCATTGTTGAGTTCCCATTGTGTGTTTGTGTTTCCTAATCTGTCAATCTCTCCCACGGAGTGAGTTTGTTTTGTGGACGTGTGACCAGTATTTAGCCCACTCTCATCTCTCCCTCTGCTGCTCGTGTCGTTGTATTTCCCAACTCCCCACTGGCTGAGTAACAAAAGAATATGGAAACGCTGTCGTTATCATCCATTCTGTCCTTTCTGCTCGGTCACATTGATTTGTCATTGTGTGTGAGTGTGTGTGTGTGTACACGTGTGTATGGTAACGTTCCTGTCTGTGTCTGTTTGTAGGAAACCAGAGGATCTGTCCAGGGAGGTGATTCACATCCAGCAGAGAGAAATTGCTCTGAAAGAGCAGAACTACACTCTCAGCAGCCGGTAACACACCCTCCTTCACACACACTCACACAATCCCTCTCCCTGCCTTCAGACTTTCTCCTCTCATTGCCTGAATTATTCCCTTCCCCCACGTATCTATGAGAGCGTATCTCTGAGAAGTCCTTAATTGTCACAAAGTTAATTAAACCGGTCCTGATTCTGATAGCACTCCTGACGGTAACCACTGGTGTGTGAGTGAGTGTGTGTGTGTGTGAGAGAGATTGTGTGAGAGAGAGAGGGAGTGTGCTAATTAAAGTCGTCCTGTTTAGGCAGAGGTGATGTCTGTGGGGAGGGCCGCGCGCATGCTCCCGTATATATTGATGCAGCAGTTCGGCTAAGAAAGCTTTCGTTGGCTAACAAGCGTCCCTCTTCTGCCGAGTGTGCTGGGATTATTATGTAATATTAGAAACGGCAGAGTGGGAGGGGATGACGGGAAGCTTGTGCTATAATTATTGTCCTGGTATAATTATTGTAAGTTGTCTGTTAGGAGTAGTATTCTAAATTGCCTCAGAATTGATTTCCCCAGATTGTGGGAACATCAGCACTAAACATGTTATTAACCCACACACACTCTTTTGCTCTCCACCCTTTCGTTTCTCCCGCTCCATCAGTGTGAGGAGTGCAGAGCGCTCGCAGAATGAGCATCGAGCCGAGCTGGGCCTGCAGCGCAGCAAGACTCTGGAGGAGCAGAAGAAGAGGGAGACGCAGGACAGTCTCGTCCGGAGACTCCAGAAGAGAGTCCTGTTGTTAACCAAGGTGACAAGGACACACAACAACACACAGACACATTGGCAGGAATTCAAACATTCACTCGGCAATATATCAATGTTATGTTGATATCGTAACTCTGAAACTAAATATCGTCTTGGATTCAGGTCGTGGAGTTGTCTTCCAATCTGAAAGTTGTGTGTTTGATGCTAGTCAACATGTTGATGTGTCCTTGGGCGAGATACTTGCCCCCAAGTTGCCCCCGATAGCAAACGGTGTGTTAATGTTAGCTTCCTTGAGCAGATGCACCTTGTATTGCAGCCCCTGCCTTTGTATGAATGGGTGAATGATGATTTACGTTATAATCCCAGGGGGAAATTAGATTTTGTGTCAGTCTGTATAAACTGTAAAGCCCCCGAGACAAATGTAACATGTGTGACATTGGGCTATATATATAAACAATACTTCAATTGATTGACGGTTGCACCATATTAAAATAAAAATAAATCCATATTTATATCATCAGAAATTGAAGTTAAAGCAATCAATCCCCAGCTGACCATCTGCACATGTTCTGGACTTGCCCGAGGTCGGACACATTTTGAACCATTGAGCGGGCCTTTAACACAAAGATAGACCCTAATCCTATGACTGCACTGTTCGGCCTTCCTCCATCTGAGAATATGCCCATTACTATACCCCGTGTTATTGCCTTCACCACGCGAGACGCTCTATTCTCTTCAAATGGATACATGCTTCCCCACCAACACATGATCAGTGGATACGTGATGTCTTACAATGCCTTCAGATGGAGAAGTTAAGATTCTCATTAAAAGGATCTCTGAAATCCTTCCATACTACCTGGGACCCACTATTAGGCCTTAGCAAAGGCTGAAATCCTTGATTATGCGATCAAACATGCGGGTTTATGTGATTTTATGCGGTGAAATTGCGAAATACGCGGAAAGTTGCGAAATATGCTAAATATGCGGAAAAAATCAATATTGGGCTGTCTTATTTATTTATTTATTCTCTCTCACCTGCCACTAACGTTACACCCCTTTACTATTCAATTACACGCATTCAATGTTTATTTATTGTAAAAGAAATTGGGCTATTTTAATCACACACACACACACACACACACACACACACACACACACACACACACACACACACACACACACACACACACACACACACACACACACACACACACACACACACACACACACACACACACACACACACACACACACACACACACACACACACACACACACACACGCCTCATTCTGTTTTCATTTACTTATCGTTATCTGACCAGCATCAATCTTGTAGGCTACTCACCTCGTTTCTTGTAGCCCTCGAAAGGGTTTTGGAGGTCGATGCCTCGGTGAACGTGAGTTGTTTGGCTTTCTTGTCCGCAGCAGCGGAAAGCATTTTCGAATCTTTGAATGAATCAAAGTGGGTCGTCACCGTCGATGTTCTCTTATGCTCCAACAGACAGTTGCACGGGGTGCAGAATAGTTTCCCCCCACTTTCGTGCGAGACATCGGGGAACTGCTTTGCCCGGTCTTTTGCAGACATGTTCGTCGGTAAATGAGATGGATTAGATTGTTTCATCTTGGTGTTTTTTCTCTCGTGTGAGCTCCACACGTTCACTCTACGGTGTTGTTCACCTTCTGTGATGCGCGAGCTGATGACGTCGCGTCATCATCATCATCATCAACACTACTTCACGTCAAGACGAGTTAACTTTTTTTTTTCTCAACTTTGTGTGGAAAAATGCGGGGATTATGCGGCCTTTTGATAAATATGCGGCCTTTTAAAAATCTGCGCCATTTTGCTGATTATGTGGTAAATTCTGCGATCGCAGAATCACGTTTTTCTGGAGGGTCTATATATTTCCTTTTCCCTCTTAATGAAACCCTTTTTTCCTCACCAAGACGACAATGTTTACTATTATTTTCTTCCCTTATACCGGATTCTTACAGATTGTTTTCGCTCTCGACTTTCTTTTTATTTATTTGTATTAGTATTGGTATTATTATTATTATTATTATTATTATTATTATTTATGTTTCACTTGTGATTTTATCTGACTTATTCAGTTATTTTACTATTTGCGGCCATCCATACCTGTGGGTGGGGGGTGGGGGGGTTAAATGAAAAAAACAAAAACAAACTGTAAACAAGGACTCTCTACGAACCTTGAAGTGAATATGGAGCAATACATTACTTTATTTTATTTTCAAGGAGGTCCTTTGTAATGATCCCCATTGTCTACATTTGCTAACTGTAACATCTGTACTGTTTTGTATTGATTACTACTGTTCTTACTTCTTGTCATTTGCTGGATTATGACTTGTTTGCAATAAAAAGATTTGTAAAAAAAAGAAAGAAATTGAAGTTAAAAGGTGTAAAGTGCTTTGAGGAGTCGTAAAGACTGGATAAAGCACTATATAAATGCAGTCCATTTAGCATATTGTAATATTTTGAGTGACCTTTCCTGGTTTTAAAGGCTGCATTAGAGGAAAGTGCTGCATGTTCTGAACTCAAGCTGCTTTCATATTGGTCTCCACTAGGGTTGCCAGAAACTGACGATGATCAAAATCGATTATTCGGCAGCCCTGGCGAATAATAATCGATTATTCGACCGACCCCCCCGGGTAATATATATATAAATAAAATCGATTCTTAAAAATAATATTCGATTATGGAGACTGTAACGAATAATCACTGGCATCCCTAGTCTCCGCCCCTTTAACAGTATTGACACAACAGTATTGTGGAGCTGAAGATATATCAAGGCCTACAAATCTTATTCTACGTAACAAAACATGTTTCTTGGTACAGAGCCTCTTAAAAATATCACATCATGATAATTTTAATATATTTATCAATTAATAGGAGAATAATACTGCAAACATGATCAATCCCTGCTTGTAATTGCAATATCAGTCAAGATATCAGAATTGGTTTTAATTTTCAAATTTGCAGCCCTATTACCAACAATACATTGTGTACTAGGGCTGTCCCGAATACCATTTTTCGGACTCCGGATATTCGGTAGTAATCATCAGAGAACCGCTTCAACACGTGTTCAGTGTATTCACGGCATTCATTTTGTTATTCTACAGTATTGTTGTTTTATAGTTATTTGTTAATGTATACCACCCAATTTGTGTTCTTTGAAATTGAAAAGGATATCGCATTGTGTTGGTTACTTTCGTTGCAGTTGTATATGTCTTAAGTGTAATGTGGCTTTGCTTCCTATTTATGGACATGCTTTTATTTTGAAGGAGAGATAGCGCTGTTGACAGGAAGTTGTTGTTGCTATGGAAACAACGTGACGGAGATTAACGGAGAAAAGTAATATCTACTAAGAAAGACGGAGAAAGTAAACGATAATGTTTATGGTTAAGTGTTGGCACCCCCGAAGAGGCACAAGCTCTTACGTTGATATTGGAGATTTCAATAAATTCAATTTGAAAGAAAAACGGGGAAAAAACTAACAAAAGGAATATCCGAATAATTAAATTGAAACCCGAATAGTACTCCAACGAACGAATATTCGGGTACAGCCCTATTGTGTACATATTTTGTATATTGAGATCAAAGTACTTCATGATATTTGATTTTCCCAATATTGCCCAGCTCTAAATCGAATACTCTTGACACAGACTTTCCACCTAACAGAATTGAACTTTATTACTGTGGCGACACATCACAAGTCGAATCTGCCCTTTACCCCCTCTCTCTCTGCCTCTGATTGGTCCGTGGAAGTCATGTGACTCGTCTGTCTCACTTCCACCTGCTCTTCAGTTCCTGACTAGACCTCCCTGCGATATTGATTTCTCAGTGTGTGTGATTCCCTAGGTCAACAGGATCAGTCCCCAGTACACAACTCACACACATCCACTCTCAGCACCGTCATAACTAAGCGGAGCTACAGGCATGCTGGAAATACGACTGAGCGCGAGACTGATTTTGCAGACCGCAGACAAGCATTTTCACCCAGTATTCAGAGAGTAATGAATTATCGTTGTTTACCATCCCGTCCTGATGGATACAAAAACAAAAACATTGCAGTGTGTGCTGAATACTGGGCTTTTAGAACGTTCACTATTTAGTTTTTTCAGTATTTGCTGACATTTCTAGTCACCTTTTTCATACCTGATGAGTTTGCAATCCCTGTATGTATTAAAAACACACCCATGCATGTAGTGGAAATGGTTGGACTGCAAAAATAACTGTTTCTTTTAAGATTATAACATAAGAGACCCGGAGCAATCATTACTTTGGCTGAAATTAACCCTTTAGTGCGTGTTGTAATGATTTAATTTTCTAGATATTGACATTTATTTACCATGCACGAGCAAAACATTTAATTAACTTGATAAATTGCCTTGCCAAGAAAAGTGGAAGAAGCAAAGATTAAAAAAGTTAATACTAAAACATGTTGTCTAAGCACACATATTAATCAACTTACTCTTTGATATAATAATAATAATACATCTATTTATTTTACATGTAATGAATTGTATTTGTAAAGCCGCTTTTAATGGCAACAACACACCTAAAATATTTCTGTAGATCTCCATACTGATCTCCAGTTCCCTCTTAATGTATTCACATAACATCAAAGGAATGATGATTAAGTGTCCCACACTGGCAGCAGGTTAAGAAGTGAGAAACAGACACATATGATCCTTTCTTCTCTTTCTAGAAGGCCACATCTCCTTATGCTACTGCTACAGATGTTTTGTTCTCTTGAACTTTAGTGGGACAGACTCTGAGGCATTAGAGGCACAGTCACATCTTCACGCACCAGATAAAACAATTGACATAAAAGCAATTTCAAAGAATAGATGATGAAAACGCTAATGATTGTTTTATCACGCCGTACGCCCTCCCCCTCTTTTGTTTGTGTTTTTTAAAATGAGAGTTTTTTTTTATCGTAGAAGAGGCGACAGATTTTTGATTTAGATTGGGTGAATTTCATTGCACGTTAATGGACTGTAAATAGCCAACGGGCCTGCTGGGTAGGATTGGCAGGATACACACTGACCTCTAAATTTGTTCTTTGTATTTACTTCTGGTCCTTCTTTTCTCACGGCGGGGTAACGTAATGCATGACAAACGATGCTGCTTGGGCGCCAGAACAAATAAAGTTGAATTAAGTATGATTTCACATTTAGTGTTTTTAAATGAACCAGAGTCAGTCATCTTTAAATGGATTATGTGGGTTTGGATGCTGCTAATCACAGGCTGAATCTGATGAGGGTAATCATGCTTTGTTTTCACAGACTAGCCTAACTGAGCTAATCTGACAGAGCAATTGCAGTCCATTATTCATAGATGTTTACACCCTGGAATTACAAGGTGCTTTTAGGCCATTTAAATAAGACGGCACTACATGGAAATCAGCATATATTGCACGCCGTTATCTCAAATGCTATTTACTGCGAGTATTTAATACCTGACTTCAACCTGGATTTCACATACTTCCCTAAGTTAGCCCCGTTAATAAAAGACTATTAAGCCTTCATTGAACCTCAACATTCACAAGGGTCCTGAGCAGCAAAGGCTGTTTGTGAGATGTTTATTAAAAGCCTGATTGTCATAAAATGAAGCCTGATTGGCTTTATAATGCAGATCAGAGCGGCGCAGTGAAGGGAGGCGAGGACTGACAGTGAATTTTCATTAATAAACGGGCTGTTTGCCAAGTTTTAAACAGATTAGATTGTTCTCACTCATGTTGCCTGGCAACAGATGTACTATGTAACATATTGATTAATTGTAATTATCAATCATTAAAGGTAGGGTAGGTAAGAACGGAGAAACGGTGGGTAACATATTGTAACCCTGGTCATATAAGCAAAGGCGGAGCCCTCTACTGGACGCTATGGGTACTACCCTTAACCATGCTATGCGAGCATTCACATACTGAGTTGCATAAACGTAAACACACACACACACTCACCCCATTGGTCATTGCTGTTTCGGAGCAATTTAGCGTATATGTAATCGATATGTTTACTCGAACCCCCAACCTTCCGATTGTTAGACGGCCACACTACCTCACAGCCACATCTTGCCAATCTTTATGTTTTTAAACATCCTGTTGATGGCTGGCTACTTCTTCTATACATTTTTGTTTGTTTTTTGGTATGAGAATAAACAGTTAAAAATGAAGCATGCAGACACACACTGAGACACGTGGGCTATTTGCAGACGGTGTGTCAGATTGAGTGACACTCGTGAAGACATTGACTGGAGGATGTTTTCATCCTCTCTTCTGTCAAAGAAGAAACCTTGTGTGTTTATAGACTGGACAGAGTTGAGTATTTTATTCCAGTTATAGAGAAATATTTCATTAGAATTGAAGGCAGCATATTATGATATGCCTAATTTGTAAAGCTGTTTCCCGGTCATGACTTTGATTTGATAATTTATTACAATATCCCTTATCGCTAGATCTACATCTAGAGATTTGTCTTTGATTTGATTATTACATGAGGAAAAATTGCAAATAAGCACAACCATAACCTGAAGCTCCTTTTGTCACAGCTTGGATGAGAAAGGTGCGTCTGTGTCGTACTTTGTTCCTCTTTCACAAGTAACACCGACAAATCAGGAAAACAATGGCTTTGATATTCTCAGTGTATTCACTCTGACATCCCATATCTGATGGCTCAACGTTCTTTAATGTCTGCATTGTCTTCCTCTTTGGCTACATGGGAATGTGTGAGGTTTACAGCAGGATCTTCATGTTAATGTGTGCTTTTCAGGAGCGTGATGGCATGCGGGCCATACTGGAGTCGTACGACAGCGAGCTGGCTCCCACTGAGTATACTCCTCAGCTGAACAGACGTCTCAGAGAGGCCGAGGACATCCTGCAGAAGACTCAGAGCCACAATGTAGAGATGGAGGTGCGTGTGTGCGCAGGCTTTTGCACACACATACAAAAACACTTGCATTCATCATATCCTACTTAAGCTTCCATATAGCCAAGTTTATTGTCCTCAAAAACACATCTGAATACATTGCATTGATTTATACTCATCTAAGCTGCTGGTACATTTATTATCACACTGTTTGGTGACACTGCTCATAGCAGTAATAATAACAATAACAGTGGAAATGTGTGAGGCTCAGCAGCTGCTCGTCTACACGCTCAGTGCTCTTGCTTAGCGGACACTTTGACAGATATCTGCACTAAAATCTGATAAGACTGAACTTGTAGTACACAGGGGCCTTGAGAGCAACACTGGGAAGAAATATGAGAAGGCTGAAGTGCCGGGGTTTTAAAACGGAATGAAATAAACACTTTGGATAATTATGGTCGTCTTTGCCCTGCTTCACCTCGGTTTCTGGCAATTCTATATATCAGTTGGTACAGGAAGCCATCTTTATTTTTTTCTCTATTTTGTATTTAACGGTTTTCTCTTTGTCCTTCAATTCAGGCCCAGCTGACAAAAGCACAGGAAGAGACAGGGACCCTGAAACTGCAGCTGCAAACGGTAAGTATTGTGGGCGCCAGGGGCTCGGTCTGTAGGTCAGGCCGATCAGAGCAAACAAAAGTACTGGGTTTTGCTGAATTGTGAATTTGGCTTGGGAAGGTGCGGCAGACATGATAAGATCTCTTCAGATTCTCTAAGGTCTAGATCAGTGCTTCTCAAAGTGTGGTCCGGGGACCACTGGTGGCCCGTGAGCGCCCCCTAGTGGTCCGTGAGTATATTGGTAACATTTCACATTTTAAATACATTTATTTATTTAAGTTTTCCGCACCCTCGCGGGAATATCTCCGCAATGGAGCGAGCTTAAGTTTCACTTTCGATTGCATGATATAGCCTAGATAAACACCTTCATCACACATGTTGCCACTTGTTTGTACCATTTTCAGGCGATTTGTAAAAAACAATGTGTTTTTGGATATTTGTGGAGTTAGGTGGTCCGCGAGTGTTTTTTTATTGGTTAAGTGGTCCTTGGTATGAAAAAGTTTGAGAAACACTGGTCTAGATGATAGGAATGGAGCTCCACTACTTCCTTTATATTCTCCTATATCAGGCCTACGTTAAAAGGTTTTAAGAAAGTTATTGTTTAATGTTTTACATTAAACAATAACTTTTTAAAACCTTTTTATCTTTATGTTTTAAACATTTAAAAAAAACATTTTTAACATTTTCAACATCGAAGATAAATCCTTATATGCTCTCGGCAACACACTGAACGTCAACTATGCCTCCTCATTACACTCACCCCTACTTTAGTGGGAACAATGAGTCTGCGTTTGATGCGCACAGGCGGATGATGCGGGGATGCATTACATTACATTGCATTTAGCTGACGCTTTTATCCAAAGCGACGTACAATAAGTGCGTTCAACCAACAAGATACAAACTTGAATGAAGAAAACAGAATCATGTAAGTACATCAGGCTTCATAGAGCTAAAACATTTCAAGTGCTACTCAACTGGCTTTAGGTAAGCCAGTCCTTTATTAGTATATAAGTGCTTTGTTAATAGTTCTATCGCTCGAAGTGGAGTCGAAAGAGATGAGTTTTCAGTCTGCGCCGGAAGGTGTGTAAGCTAGCTGCTGTCCTGATGTCAATGGGGAGCTCATTCCACCATTTTGGAGCCAGGATAGCAAACCCACGTGTTTTTGCTGATGGGAACTTGGGTCCCCCTCGCAGTGCGGGTGCAATGTAGACAGGAATAAATGCAGATCATCCTCTGGCTGCAACCTTGACCGGTACTTGCTTTGAATCAAAGTAAGTATTATTCAAATAAAGATAAAGGGCAGAGCCGGCGTTTCTGTGATTCTCCAGAACACACAGATGGCCAGTCCGCCCCTGCCAGGACCGGTTCACTGTTTCTCGTTATTTTTTTCTCACGCTGCGCCTCCCCTGAAGCTCTCTGGCGCCCCCCCCCCCCTCACACTTTGAAAACCGCTGTCCTACATCATTGGAAACACACCTTATCCTTTCTGAAAATAAAGGAAAATGCTATCAACATTCATAAAGCTGCCTAAAACGCCACAATAAGAGCGCATGGGGCAAAGTATTTCGGTGCCCGTATAGTAGTCCACTGCGCGGATCTTTTTTTAATGAATTCTATCATCTTTCCATGTTTTTCCCTGGGGTTAAGGATCTAACTTTTTTTTTACAATTTCGACTGCCGCAACCACAGTATGGACTGGTAGCTGTAGTGCAAGATCAACTCTTGGCCACTCGCTCCTATGCTTGTGTGTATTTGTACTGTGTGTATTCAATTCACATATCTGTCAAATTGTCCGCTCAGCAAAAAAAGTAGCAGCTGAGCTCTCCATGAAACCCACTTTCACTGAAGTTACCAGTAGAGTTTTATTCTGGGACATACACTCAACACACATTGTTTTCATATATATTTTTTTATATATTGACACCAATTAACTTATATCAATGCCCCTCCAGTAACTACAAAAGAAGACCATTTAAGATATTTTAAAGCTAACAAATCTTAATTAGGACTTCATGATAATTAATTGTCAGCTCCGCCATTGGCGCTCAAATGATCTCAAGTACCTCCTTTGGAGCCATTAGCGTGATCCTTGAAGGGGGTACTTGGTTTCTGTTGCTCTCATGCCTCATTATTCCCACTGTGCTCAAAAATCAAGTTGGGCTTGTAGACCTTTTCAAAAGAAGAATGGGATTGTCTTTTTTACCAGCTGAATTTGGCCCCAATGATATGTTTGTTTTTCTTAATTGAGGGATTTGAATATTACAGAAACGTTACCAAAAATGCTGATTGTTTTGAAATTATATAAAACCAAGATAAAGCGAGAGATGGCAGGTGTTACGTGACTCTCTTACACACTCGGTGCATCTCTTTGTGTCTTTACTTGTTCAAGGATCTCCTTTCTTGTCATGGCCCTTTGTTGCCGAGGAGACATCGGCATAGCCATGGCAATGAGCATTGATGCGTGAAATCCACCCGTCTGGTACAGCAGTAATTACTTATCTGTCTTGGGAAGACTGGAAGTGGGGACGAGCTGAGAAACCGACAGGTGCTCTCAGAAAAAGGGGAAATGGGTGTGCAGGTGGAAATGAGGAGTAATTGCAGGGAGGACAGCGAGATTGTAGATCTAAATGGGTAGATAAAGGTTTGAAATTGGAGAAGACGGACAGACTAAAGACTAGAACATTGTGGAATGGAGTCAGTGGACTAATGGGGTGTAAAGGATATTTCTGTTTGTCTGGATGTCTCTCTTGAAAGATCTCAGTGGGAAAGAGTCCTTTGGGGTCTTCCTGCAGCCAAAAGCTTTCTGCCAGGCACACGGCCAGAGGTCCCCGATGCTGCTGCACCCGGCCCATTTTCTCCTCCGTTTGTCACAGGTGGAGCTGGAGCTGGAGTCCCTGAAGAAGCACCAGGCCTCTGCTGCGGACAGCAACACCTCGGGGACCAAAGAAGAGCTCAACATACTCAGGTAGTTAACACATGCACCCAAACTATTGCAAAAAACAAACAAACATCTTGCATATACATTAGGCGCTTTCACACCGGAGTACTTTTCCCAGTATAGTTCCGATAGTTCTTGGAATGTCGCGTTCACACCAAAAAAATCTGGAACTAGAAATTAGTTCATGAGAACTTTTTCAACCCATTTTCAGTCCCCTGCTACAGAGCAGGTACTTTCGTGGGAGAAAAAGGTTCCCATTTCTGATTGGCTGGGCGGATTGCAAACCACGCCCCGTAAAACTCCGAAAAGTTTTGTGAAGCCGCCATTTTATTTGCTGGCATTAGCATTATTAGCATTAGCATTAGCCCCGCGCACCCGGAGAGAGAATAATGTATGGCAACACAAACAAAAACATTGGAGCGGTGGAGATGAGGAGGTGTCGGTGTTCTGGCGATTTACTCGGAAGGCTTCAGTAGAAGCTGCTGGGAGTCCCAGTGCCCAACTCCGGGGACTTCCGGCCGGGGACTTCGGGTGGCAGTATACACCGTGAAGTTGTTTGCTGCCTGCCAGTAAACCCAAAGCAGAAGAAGAAGAGAAGAAGTTATGTCAGAGGCTTCATTTGCCTAATCCACCCCCAGGGATTTATGAACGCGATCTGCTCTTTAGATGAACTAAGTACTGGGAACTAATAACCAACCTGTTATTTGCAACATGGCCCGCTTTTGACCTGCCACAAAAATTCCCCAAAAGCCAGCAGAACACGCTTTTCTCATGAGATCAGGGGCAACTAATCCCTCTCTGCTCAGGGCAGTGTGGAATTACCTGCTTTGGGCACCGTAGTTATTCCATCGCATGATTCATGAACTCATATTTTAGTCATGAGATTATTTTCATACCTAAGGCTCCACCTTGTGGAATTGGATGTGGTCATAAATCCACGCCACCCAACTTTCATATTGCATACTCTGGTTTTTCAGCTTTAATAATAACTCCCGCCTTTTCCTCCCATAAATATATACACACTAAATACCGCGTTTCCAGGTCTCAGGCTGTTACTGAGAGTACAGAGTAAAACCTAAAGTTTGATTTTGGTTGTTTGGTTGTTATACTAATGTTCATGTTTGTATTGTGTGTCTCTACTGTGACATGTTCACAACCAGAGCCCAGTCTGCTCTGATTGGTCAGCTGGCCGACTCTGTTGTGATTGGTCAACTGCTTAGAGATGTAGAACGCTAGCCAATATAAGGGCGTTTGTTAAATAGTGATGTTATGGAAGTAAACAAAGGAGTCCACTGGAAGGGATGCAGGCAGGCAGGCAGGCAGTGTGTGCGAGAAACTCCCTCTGGAGGGAACAAAAGGCGCGTTCACACCAAAAAGAGCCGGAACTAAAATGAGTTAATGAGAACCTTTTCACCCCCTTTTCCGTCCATGCTAGAGAGCAGGGACTTTCGTGGGAGAAAAAGGTTCCTATGTCTGATTGGCTGGGCGGATTGCAAACCACGCCCCGTAAAACTCCCAAAAAGATTTGTGAAGCCGCCATTTTATTATCCTCGCATTAGCATTATTAGCATTAGCATTAGCCCAGCGCAGAAAGGCAGAGAGACTAACTTATGGCAACACAAAATAAAACATGGGAGATGAGGAGGTGTCGGCGTTCTGGCGATTTACTCGGAAGGCTTCAGTTGAAGCTGCTGGGACTCCCAGCAGCTTCTACTGAAGCCAGTCCCCAACTCCAGGGACTTCCGGTCGGGGACTTTGGGCGGCAGTATACGCCGTGAAGTGGTTTGCGGCCTGCCAGTAAACCCAAAGCAGAAGAAGAAGAAGAATTGACGTCAGCGGCTTCATTTGCCTAATCCACCCCCAGGGACTTTTTCTGGTGTGAACGCGATCTGTACTTAGTTCATGCGAACTAAAGAGTTCTGATGAACCTTTGTGGGAAAGCGCCTAACAAGATTTTAGTCTTTGCAGACCATTGACATGCACAAAAACCTATATAACACACTACAGCAAAGGGAAAATACCAAAAAGCATATACAAGTGTCCCTTTTACTAGCAGGATTACAACGTTAAAATCCAGTTTAAAACAAATAATATATTTAACCACATTCGCTTATCACAACACTTCACAAGTCTCAAAACATCAAGTACATTTTCAAGTAAAACCATAATCATCCAGTTGATCATTTGGACTTAGTTCAGAGTTTACTTTCTCCATGTGGAAAAGTAGCTGTTTTTAAAAAGAGACAAGGGAAAACATGTCTCTTTAGTGCAAGCAGCACATTTAGTACTTAAGTACTTGTTCATTGTAACGGAATACACTTTGAAAGTAACCGTCCCATCCCGGCTTCAGCCCTGTACGAACACCCATCTCATGAAGCACTGAATACTAAGCTGGAACACTTACAGGTGTGCAATCGAGTGGCGGCTAAAGTACGGTTCTGAGCTAAGCTGCTATCATGCATGCCCATTCCAAGAGATAAAGAGATAATGGCCTTCACTCTTTGCACAGATCCATAGTTAGAGCCCGGATTTAGAGTTTGAAGGCCATCTCTGTTGCAGGATGTGACCTTCTGCATTGTTGAGTTCCCATTGTGTGTTTGTGTTTCCCTAATCTGTCAATCTATCCACGGAGTGAGTTGTTTTGTGACGTGTGACCAGTATTTAGCCCACTCTCATCTCTCCCTCTGCTGCTCGTGTCGTTGTATTTCCCAACTCCCCACTGTGGAGTAACAAAAGAATATGGAAACGCTGTCGTTATCATCCATTCTGTCCTTTCGCTCGGTCACATTGATTTGTCATTGTGTGTGAGTGTGTGTGTGTGTACACGTGTGTATGGTAACGTTCCTGTCTGTGTCTGTTTGTAGGAAACCAGAGGATCTGTCCAGGGAGGTGATTCACATCCAGCAGAGAGAAATTGCTCTGAAAGAGCAGAACTACACTCTCAGCAGCCGGTAACACACCCTCCTTCACACACACTCACACAATCCCTCTCCCTGCCTTCAGACTTTCTCCTCTCATTGCCTGAATTATTCCCTTCCCCCACGTATCTATGAGAGCGTATCTCTGAGAAGTCCTTAATTGTCACAAAGTTAATTAAACCGGTCCTGATTCTGATAGCACTCCTGACGGTAACCACTGGTGTGTGAGTGAGTGTGTGTTGTGTGAGAGAGATTGTGTGAGAGAGAGAGGGAGTGTGCTAATTAAAGTCGTCCTGTTTAGGCAGAGGTGATGTCTGTGGGGAGGGCCGCGCGCATGCTCCCGTATATTGATGCAGCAGTTCGGCTAAGAAAGCTTTCGTTGGCTAACAAGCGTCCCTCTTCTGCCGAGTGTGCTGGGATTATTATGTAATATTAGAAACGGCAGAGTGGGAGGGGATGACGGGAAGCTTGTGCTATAATTATTGTCCTGGTATAATTATTGTAAGTTGTCTGTTAGGAGTAGTATTCTAAATTGCCTCAGAATTGATTTCCCCAGATTGTGGGAACATCAGCACTAAACATGTTATTAACCCACACACACTCTTTTGCTCTCCACCCTTTCGTTTCTCCCGCTCCATCAGTGTGAGGAGTGCAGAGCGCTCGCAGAATGAGCATCGAGCCGAGCTGGGCCTGCAGCGCAGCAAGACTCTGGAGGAGCAGAAGAAGAGGGAGACGCAGGACAGTCTCGTCCGGAGACTCCAGAAGAGAGTCCTGTTGTTAACCAAGGTGACAAGGACACACAACAACACACAGACACATTGGCAGGAATTCAAACATTCACTCGGCAATATATCAATGTTATGTTGATATCGTAACTCTGAAACTAAATATCGTCTTGGATTCAGGTCGTGGAGTTGTCTTCCAATCTGAAAGTTGTGTGTTTGATGCTAGTCAACATGTTGATGTGTCCTTGGGCGAGATACTTGCCCCCAAGTTGCCCCCGATAGCAAACGGTGTGTTAATGTTAGCTTCCTTGAGCAGATGCACCTTGTATTGCAGCCCCTGCCTTTGTATGAATGGGTGAATGATGATTACGTTATAATCCCAGGGGGAAATTAGATTTTGTGTCAGTCTGTATAAACTGTAAAGCCCCCGAGACAAATGTAACATGTGTGACATTGGGCTATATATATAAACAATACTTCAATTGATTGACGGTTGCACCATATTAAAATAAAAATAAATCCATATTTATATCATCAGAAATTGAAGTTAAAGCAATCAATCCCCAGCTGACCATCTGCACATGTTCTGGACTTGCCCGAGGTCGGACACATTTTGAACCATTGAGCGGGCCTTTAACACAAAGATAGACCCTAATCCTATGACTGCACTGTTCGGCCTTCCTCCATCTGAGAATATGCCCATTACTATACCCCGTGTCATTGCCTTCACCACGCGAGACGCTCTATTCTCTTCAAATGGATACATGCTTCCCCACCAACACATGATCAGTGGATACGTGATGTCTTACAATGCCTTCAGATGGAGAAGTTAAGATTCTCATTAAAAGGATCTCTGAAATCCTTCCATACTACCTGGGACCCACTATTAGGCCTTAGCAAAGGCTGAAATCCTTGATTATGCGATCAAACATGCGGGTTTATGTGATTTTATGCGGTGAAATTGCGAAATACGCGGAAAGTTGCGAAATATGCTAAATATGCGGAAAAAATCAATATTGGGCTGTCTTATTTATTTATTTATTCTCTCTCACCTGCCACTAACGTTACACCCCTTTACTATTCAATTACACGCATTCAATGTTTATTTATTGTAAAAGAAATTGGGCTATTTTAACCACACTCACACTCACACACACACACACACACACACACACACACACACACACACACACACACACACACACACACACACACACACACACACACACACACACACACACACACACACACACACACACACACACACACACACACACACACACACACACACACGCCTCATTCTGTTTTCATTTACTTATCGTTATCTGACCAGCATCAATCTTGTAGGCTACTCACCTCGTTTCTTGTAGCCCTCGAAAGGGTTTTGGAGGTCGATGCCTCGGTGAACGTGAGTTGTTTGGCTTTCTTGTCCGCAGCAGCGGAAAGCATTTTCGAATCTTTGAATGAATCAAAGTGGGTCGTCACCGTCGATGTTCTCTTATGCTCCAACAGACAGTTGCACGGGGTGCAGAATAGTTTCCCCCCACTTTCGTGCGAGACATCGGGGAACTGCTTTGCCCGGTCTTTTGCAGACATGTTCGTCGGTAAATGAGATGGATTAGATTGTTTCATCTTGGTGTTTTTTTCTCTCGTGTGAGCTCCACACGTTCACTCTACGGTGTTGTTCACCTTCTGTGATGCGCGAGCTGATGACGTCGCGTCATCATCATCATCATCAACACTACTTCACGTCAAGACGAGTTAACTTTTTTTTTTCTCAACTTTGTGTGGAAAAATGCGGGGATTATGCGGCCTTTTGATAAATATGCGGCCTTTTAAAAATCTGCGCCATTTTGCTGATTATGTGGTAAATTCTGCGATCGCAGAATCACGTTTTTCTGGAGGGTCTATATATTCCTTTTCCCTCTTAATGAAACCCTTTTTCCTCACCAAGACGACAATGTTTACTATTATTTTCTTCCCTTATACCGGATTCTTACAGATTGTTTTCGCTCTCGACTTTCTTTTTATTTATTTGTATTAGTATTGGTATTATTATTATTATTATTATTATTATTATTTATGTTTCACTTGTGATTTTATCTGACTTATTCAGTTATTTTACTATTTGCGGCCATCCATACCTGTGGGTGGGGGGTGGGGGGGTTAAATGAAAAAAACAAAAACAAACTGTAAACAAGGACTCTCTACGAACCTTGAAGTGAATATGGAGCAATACATTACTTTATTTTATTTTCAAGGAGGTCCTTTGTAATGATCCCCATTGTCTACATTTGCTAACTGTAACATCTGTACTGTTTTGTATTGATTACTACTGTTCTTACTTCTTGTCATTTGCTGGATTATGACTTGTTTGCAATAAAAAGATTTGTAAAAAAAAGAAAGAAATTGAAGTTAAAAGGTGTAAAGTGCTTTGAGGAGTCGTAAAGACTGGATAAAGCACTATATAAATGCAGTCCATTTAGCATATTGTAATATTTTGAGTGACCTTTCCTGGTTTTAAAGGCTGCATTAGAGGAAAGTGCTGCATGTTCTGAACTCAAGCTGCTTTCATATTGGTCTCCACTAGGGTTGCCAGAAACTGACGATGATCAAAATCGATTATTCGGCAGCCCTGGCGAATAATAATCGATTATTCGACCGACCCCCCCGGGTAATATATATAAATAAAATCGATTCTTAAAAATAATATTCGATTATGGAGACTGTAACGAATAATCACTGGCATCCCTAGTCTCCGCCCCTTTAACAGTATTGACACAACAGTATTGTGGAGCTGAAGATATATCAAGGCCTACAAATCTTATTCTACGTAACAAAACATGTTTCTTGGTACAGAGCCTCTTAAAAATATCACATCATGATAATTTTAATATATTTATCAATTAATAGGAGAATAATACTGCAAACATGATCAATCCCTGCTTGTAATTGCAATATCAGTCAAGATATCAGAATTGGTTTTAATTTTCAAATTTGCAGCCCTATTACCAACAATACATTGTGTACTAGGGCTGTCCCGAATACCATTTTTCGGGCTCCGGATATTCGGTAGTAATCATCAGAGAACCGCTTCAACACGTGTTCAGTGTATTCACGGCATTCATTTTGTTATTCTACAGTATTGTTGTTTTATAGTTATTTGTTAATGTATACCACCCAATTTGTGTTCTTTGAAATTGAAAAGGATATCGCATTGTGTTGGTTACTTTCGTTGCAGTTGTATATGTCTTAAGTGTAATGTGGCTTTGCTTCCTATTTATGGACATGCTTTTATTTTGAAGGAGAGATAGCGCTGTTGACAGGAAGTTGTTGTTGCTATGGAAACAACGTGACGGAGATTAACGGAGAAAAGTAATATCTACTAAGAAAGACGGAGAAAGTAAACGATAATGTTTATGGTTAAGTGTTGGCACCCCCGAAGAGGCACAAGCTCTTACGTTGATATTGGAGATTTCAATAAATTCAATTTGAAAGAAAAACGGGGAAAAAACTAACAAAAGGAATATCCGAATAATTAAATTGAAACCCGAATAGTACTCCAACGAACGAATATTCGGGTACAGCCCTATTGTGTACATATTTTGTATATTGAGATCAAAGTACTTCATGATATTTGATTTTCCCAATATTGCCCAGCTCTAAATCGAATACTCTTGACACAGACTTTCCACCTAACAGAATTGAACTTTATTACTGTGGCGACACATCACAAGTCGAATCTGCCCTTTACCCCTCTCTCTCTGCCTCTGATTGGTCCGTGGAAGTCATGTGACTCGCCTGTCTCACTTCCACCTGCTCTTCAGTTCCTGACTAGACCTCCCTGCGATATTGATTTCTCAGTGTGTGTGATTCCCTAGGTCAACAGGATCAGTCCCCAGTACACAACTCACACACATCCACTCTCAGCACCGTCATAACTAAGCGGAGCTACAGGCATGCTGGAAATACGACTGAGCGCGAGACTGATTTTGCAGACCGCAGACAAGCATTTTCACCCAGTATTCAGAGAGTATGAATTATCGTTGTTTACCATCCCGTCCTGATGGATACAAAAACAAAAACATTGCAGTGTGTGCTGAATACTGGGCTTTTTAGAACTTTCACTATTTAGTTTTTTCAGTATTTGCTGACATTTCTAGTCACCTTTTTCATACCTGATGAGTTTGCATCCCTGTATGTATTAAAAACACACCCATGCATGTAGTGGAAATGGTTGGACTGCAAAAATAACTGTTTCTTTTAAGATTATAACATAAGAGACCCGGAGCAATCATTACTTTGGCTGAAATTAACCCTTTAGTGCGTGTTGTAATGATTTAATTTTCTAGATATTGACATTTAATTTACCATGCACGAGCAAAACATTTAATTAACTTGATAAATTGCCTTGCCAAGAAAAGTGGAAGAAAGCAAAGATTAAAAAAGTTAATACTAAAACAATGTTGTCTAAGCACACATATTAATCAACTTACTCTTTGATATAATAATAATAATACATCTTATTTATTTTACATGTAATGAATTGTATTTGTAAAGCGCTTTTTAAATGGCAACAACACACCTAAAATATTTCTGTAGATCTCCATACTGATCTCCAGTTCCCTCTTAATGTATTCACATAACATCAAAGGAATGATGATTAAGTGTCCCACACTGGCAGCAGGTTAAAGAAGTGAGAAACAGAACACATATGATCCTTTCTTCTCTTTCTAGAAGGCAACATCTCCGTTATGCTACTGCTACAGATGTTTTGTTCTCTTGAACTTTAGTGGGACAGACTCTGAGGCATTAGAGGCACAGTCACATCTTCACGCACCAGATAAAACAATTGACATAAAAGCAATTTCAAAGAATAGATGATGAAAACGCTAATGATTGTTTTATCACGCCGTACGCCCTCCCCCTCTTTTGTTTGTGTTTTTTAAAATGAGAGTTTTTTTTTATCGTAGAAGAGGCGACAGATTTTTGATTTAGATTGGGTGAATTTCATTGCACGTTAATGGACTGTAAATAGCCAACGGGCCTGCTGGGTAGGATTGGCAGGATACACACTGACCTCTAAATTTGTTCTTTGTATTTACTTCTGGTCCTTCTGTTTTCTCACGGCGGGGTAACGTTGCATGACAAACGATGCTGCTTGGGCGCCAGAACAAATAAAGTTGAATTAAGTATGATTTCACATTTAGTGTTTTTAAATGAACCAGAGTCAGTCATCTTTAAATGGATTATGTGGGTTTGGATGCTGCTAATCACAGGCTGAATCTGATGAGGGTAATCATGCTTTGTTTTCACAGACTAGCCTAACTGAGCTAATCTGACAGAGCAATTGCAGTCCATTATTCATAGATGTTTACACCCTGGAATTACAAGGTGCTTTTAGGCCATTTAAATAAGACGGCACTACATGGAAATCAGCATATATTGCACGCCGTTATCTCAAATGCTATTTACTGCGAGTATTTAATACCTGACTTCAACCTGGATTTCACATACTTCCCTAAGTTAGCCCCGTTAATAAAAGACTATTAAGCCTTCATTGAACCTCAACATTCACAAGGGTCCTGAGCAGCAAAGGCTGTTTGTGAGATGTTTATTAAAAGCCTGATTGTCATAAAATGAAGCCTGATTGGCTTTATAATGCAGATCAGAGCGGCGCAGTGAAGGGAGGCGAGGACTGACAGTGAATTTTCATTAATAAACGGGCTGTTTGCCAAGTTTTAAACAGATTAGATTGTTCTCACTCATGTTGCCTGGCAACAGATGTACTATGTAACATATTGATTAATTGTAATTATCAATCATTAAAGGTAGGGTAGGTAAGAACGGAGAAACGGTGGGTAACATATTGTAACCCTGGTCATATAAGCAAAGGCGGAGCCCTCTACTGGACGCTATGGGTACTACCCTTAACCATGCTATGCGAGCATTCACATACTGAGTTGCATAAACGTAAACACACACACACACTCACCCCATTGGTCATTGCTGTTTCGGAGCAATTTAGCGTATATGTAATCGATATGTTTACTCGAACCCCCAACCTTCCGATTGTTAGACGGCCACACTACCTCACAGCCACATCTTGCCAATCTTTATGTTTTTAAACATCCTGTTGATGGCTGGCTACTTCTTCTATACATTTTTGTTTGTTTTTTGGTATGAGAATAAACAGTTAAAAATGAAGCATGCAGACACACACTGAGACACGTGGGCTATTTGCAGACGGTGTGTCAGATTGAGTGACACTCGTGAAGACATTGACTGGAGGATGTTTTCATCCTCTCTTCTGTCAAAGAAGAAACCTTGTGTGTTTATAGACTGGACAGAGTTGAGTATTTTATTCCAGTTATAGAGAAATATTTCATTAGAATTGAAGGCAGCATATTATGATATGCCTAATTTGTAAAGCTGTTTCCCGGTCATGACTTTGATTTGATAATTTATTACAATATCCCTTATCGCTAGATCTACATCTAGAGATTTGTCTTTGATTTGATTATTACATGAGGAAAAATTGCAAATAAGCACAACCATAACCTGAAGCTCCTTTTGTCACAGCTTGGATGAGAAAGGTGCGTCTGTGTCGTACTTTGTTCCTCTTTCACAAGTAACACCGACAAATCAGGAAAACAATGGCTTTGATATTCTCAGTGTATTCACTCTGACATCCCATATCTGATGGCTCAACGTTCTTTAATGTCTGCATTGTCTTCCTCTTTGGCTACATGGGAATGTGTGAGGTTTACAGCAGGATCTTCATGTTAATGTGTGCTTTTCAGGAGCGTGATGGCATGCGGGCCATACTGGAGTCGTACGACAGCGAGCTGGCTCCCACTGAGTATACTCCTCAGCTGAACAGACGTCTCAGAGAGGCCGAGGACATCCTGCAGAAGACTCAGAGCCACAATGTAGAGATGGAGGTGCGTGTGTGCGCAGGCTTTTGCACACACATACAAAAACACTTGCATTCATCATATCCTACTTAAGCTTCCATATAGCCAAGTTTATTGTCCTCAAAAACACATCTGAATACATTGCATTGATTTATACTCATCTAAGCTGCTGGTACATTTATTATCACACTGTTTGGTGACACTGCTCATAGCAGTAATAATAACAATAACAGTGGAAATGTGTGAGGCTCAGCAGCTGCTCGTCTACACGCTCAGTGCTCTTGCTTAGCGGACACTTTGACAGATATCTGCACTAAAATCTGATAAGACTGAACTTGTAGTACACAGGGGCCTTGAGAGCAACACTGGGAAGAAATATGAGAAGGCTGAAGTGCCGGGGTTTTAAAACGGAATGAAATAAACACTTTGGATAATATATGGTCGTCTTTGCCCTGCTTCACCTCGGTTTCTGGCAATTCTATATATCAGTTGGTACAGGAAGCCATCTTTATTTTTTTCTCTATTTTGTATTTAACGGTTTTCTCTTTGTCCTTCAATTCAGGCCCAGCTGACAAAAGCACAGGAAGAGACAGGGACCCTGAAACTGCAGCTGCAAACGGTAAGTATTGTGGGCGCCAGGGGCTCGGTCTGTAGGTCAGGCCGATCAGAGCAAACAAAAGTACTGGGTTTTGCTGAATTGTGAATTTGGCTTGGGAAGGTGCGGCAGACATGATAAGATCTCTTCAGATTCTCTAAGGTCTAGATCAGTGCTTCTCAAAGTGTGGTCCGGGGACCACTGGTGGCCCGTGAGCGCCCCCTAGTGGTCCGTGAGTATATTGGTAACATTTCACATTTTAAATACATTTATTTATTTAAGTTTTCCGCACCCTCGCGGGAATATCTCCGCAATGGAGCGAGCTTAAGTTTCACTTTCGATTGCATGATATAGCCTAGATAAACACCTTCATCACACATGTTGCCACTTGTTTGTACCATTTTCAGGCGATTTGTAAAAAACAATGTGTTTTTGGATATTTGTGGAGTTAGGTGGTCCGCGAGTGTTTTTTTATTGGTTAAGTGGTCCTTGGTATGAAAAAGTTTGAGAAACACTGGTCTAGATGATAGGAATGGAGCTCCACTACTTCCTTTATATTCTCCTATATCAGGCCTACGTTAAAAGGTTTTAAGAAAGTTATTGTTTAATGTTTTACATTAAACAATAACTTTTTAAAACCTTTTTATCTTTATGTTTTAAACATTTAAAAAAAACATTTTTAACATTTTCAACATCGAAGATAAATCCTTATATGCTCTCGGCAACACACTGAACGTCAACTATGCCTCCTCATTACACTCACCCCTACTTTAGTGGGAACAATGAGTCTGCGTCTTTGATGCGCACAGGCGGATGATGCGGGGATGCATTACATTACATTGCATTTAGCTGACGCTTTTATCCAAAGCGACGTACAATAAGTGCGTTCAACCAACAAGATACAAACTTGAAGAAAACAGAATCATGTAAGTACATCAGGCTTCATAGAGCTAAAACATTTCAAGTGCTACTCAACTGGCTTTAGGTAAGCCAGTCCTTTATTAGTATATAAGTGCTTTGTTAATAGTTCTATCGCTCGAAGTGGAGTCGAAAGAGATGAGTTTTCAGTCTGCGCCGGAAGGTGTGTAAGCTAGCTGCTGTCCTGATGTCAATGGGGAGCTCATTCCACCATTTTGGAGCCAGGATAGCAAACCCACGTGTTTTTGCTGATGGGAACTTGGGTCCCCCTCGCAGTGCGGGTGCAATGTAGACAGGAATAAATGCAGATCATCCTCTGGCTGCAACCTTGACCGGTACTTGCTTTGAATCAAAGTAAGTATTATTCAAATAAAGATAAAGGGCAGAGCCGGCGTTTCTGTGATTCTCCAGAACACACAGATGGCCAGTCCGCCCCTGCCAGGACCGGTTCACTGTTTCTCGTTATTTTTTTCTCACGCTGCGCCTCCCCTGAAGCTCTCTGGCGCCCCCCCCCCCCCTCACACTTTGAAAACCGCTGTCCTACATCATTGGAAACACACCTTATCCTTTCTGAAAATAAAGGAAAATGCTATCAACATTCATAAAGCTGCCTAAAACGCCACAATAAGAGCGCATGGGGCAAAGTATTTCGGTGCCCGTATAGTAGTCCACTGCGCGGATCTTTTTTTAATGAATTCTATCATCTTTCCATGTTTTTCCCTGGGGTTAAGGATCTAACTTTTATTTTTACAATTTCGACTGCCGCAACCACAGTATGGACTGGTAGCTGTAGTGCAAGATCAACTCTTGGCCACTCGCTCCTATGCTTGTGTGTATTTGTACTGTGTGTATTCAATTCACATATCTGTCAAATTGTCCGCTCAGCAAAAAAAGTAGCAGCTGAGCTCTCCATGAAACCCACTTTCACTGAAGTTACCAGTAGAGTTTTATTCTGGGACATACACTCAACACACATTGTTTTCATATATATATTTTTTTTATATATTTGACACCAATTAACTTATATCAATGCCCCTCCAGTAACTACAAAAGAAGACCATTTAAGATATTTTAAAGCTAACAAATCTTAATTAGGACTTCATGATAATTAATTGTCAGCTCCGCCATTGGCGCTCAAATGATCTCAAGTACCTCCTTTGGAGCCATTAGCGTGATCCTTGAAGGGGGTACTTGGTCTTTCTGTTGCTCTCATGCCTCATTATTCCCACTGTGCTCAAAAATCAAGTTGGGCTTGTAGACCTTTTCAAAAGAAGAATGGGATTGTCTTTTTTACCAGCTGAATTTGGCCCCAATGATATGTTTGTTTTTCTTAATTGAGGGATTTGAATATTACAGAAACGTTACCAAAAATGCTGATTGTTTTGAAATTATATAAAACCAAGATAAAGCGAGAGATGGCAGGTGTTACGTGACTCTCTTACACACTCGGTGCATCTCTTTGTGTCTTTACTTGTTCAAGGATCTCCTTTCTTGTCATGGCCCTTTGTTGCCGAGGAGACATCGGCATAGCCATGGCAATGAGCATTGATGCGTGAAATCCACCCGTCTGGTACAGCAGTAATTACTTATCTGTCTTGGGAAGACTGGAAGTGGGGACGAGCTGAGAAACCGACAGGTGCTCTCAGAAAAAGGGGAAATGGGTGTGCAGGTGGAAATGAGGAGTAATTGCAGGGAGGACAGCGAGATTGTAGATCTAAATGGGTAGATAAAGGTTTGAAATTGGAGAAGACAGACAGACTAAAGACTAGAACATTGTGGAATGGAGTCAGTGGACTAATGGGGTGTAAAGGATATTTCTGTTTGTCTGGATGTCTCTCTTGAAAGATCTCAGTGGGAAAGAGTCCTTTGGGGTCTTCCTGCAGCCAAAAGCTTTCTGCCAGGCACACGGCCAGAGGTCCCCGATGCTGCTGCACCCGGCCCATTTTCTCCTCCGTTTGTCACAGGTGGAGCTGGAGCTGGAGTCCCTGAAGAAGCACCAGGCCTCTGCTGCGGACAGCAACACCTCGGGGACCAAAGAAGAGCTCAACATACTCAGGTAGTTAACACATGCACCCAAACTATTGCAAAAAACAAACAAACATCTTGCATATACATTAGGCGCTTTCACACCGGAGTACTTTTCCCAGTATAGTTCCGATAGTTCTTGGAATGTCGCGTTCACACCAAAAAAATCTGGAACTAGAAATTAGTTCATGAGAACTTTTTCAACCCATTTTCAGTCCCCTGCTACAGAGCAGGTACTTTCGTGGGAGAAAAAGGTTCCCATTTCTGATTGGCTGGGCGGATTGCAAACCACGCCCCGTAAAACTCCGAAAAGTTTTGTGAAGCCGCCATTTTATTTGCTGGCATTAGCATTATTAGCATTAGCATTAGCCCCGCGCACCAACGGAGAGAGAATAATGTATGGCAACACAAACAAAAACATTGGAGCGGTGGAGATGAGGAGGTGTCGGTGTTCTGGCGATTTACTCGGAAGGCTTCAGTAGAAGCTGCTGGGAGTCCCAGTGCCCAACTCCGGGGACTTCCGGCCGGGGACTTCGGGTGGCAGTATACACCGTGAAGTTGTTTGCTGCCTGCCAGTAAACCCAAAGCAGAAGAAGAAGAAGAAGTTATGTCAGAGGCTTCATTTGCCTAATCCACCCCCAGGGATTTATGAACGCGATCTGCTCTTTAGATGAACTAAGTACTGGGAACTAATACGGCAAAGTACTTGGTGTGAAAGCGCCTAATTACTACAAATGAAAACCAACAATTATTTTCATATAAATGAAAGCGGCCCTATAATGCTTTTTAGGTGTTAGCTTTCCTGTCGTGTGCTATATAGGTTTTTGTGCATGCAAATGGTCCTCAAGGGCTAAAGTCCCCGTGTTCCCTCCAGAGGGAGTTTCTCTCCCACGCATTTTTCGTCTTTAGTGTATAAGAAGTTGATATTCCAAAACTGGAAAAATAAGGAAGCAACCATACTAGAACATTGAATATGTTAATTAAATATGACTTAAACATTGAGAGAAACAGGTATGCAATATAATGTAATAACAACCGTTTTTCATCAACTCATTTTATTCATTCTATATTTTTGTATTCTTTTGGAAGGTATGAAAATAATGTCACATATTGAAATATTGAGGGAATTCAAATCCTCACTTACTCAGAAAAAATGTAATTATATAAACGGTTGCAAAAACAACCAATTCACAACCTGAGACGGGAGATATTCACACATGCACCAAAGGTGGATTAACTTGTCTGTGAGCAGAGCTATACCTCTAGGATTAGCATATTGAGTCTAACATGTGCATAGTCCTTTTATTAATAAACAAGTCGGTGAAAGTGTGTGCGTGCGTTTTTCAGACAGAAAATTGAAGATTTAGAGTCGGAGCGGCAGCGTCTGGAGGAGCAGAACAACATTCTGGAGATGAGGCTGGAGAGACACATGCTACAGGTAGGCACACACAGTTCCCTGCAACACTGCTCTGTGATGGATTTACACGTCTGGCACAAAGAAACCAATTTAATAACCCCAAGGGGCAGCAGCCTAGCAGGTATGGCGCTGCAGATTGATTCACACAAACGCTCCCTATATCTGACGGTACAATTGGACCCAGGTGTGATTTCAGTGGGGTCCAATGGAAAAGTTGTGTAACCCGTGGCCGATTTTAAGTCCTCTATTGGTTGAAGGGATTAGAATGGACGGAGCGGCGGGGAGGCAGAGATACCGGTCGAAATAAATGTATTCCCTGGTGTGAGCTGGGAATGAGACTGGCTGAAATAAAATGAGTTCTGTTTGGTAGTCACCGAACATCCCACAAACACACATGCACGACTGTGTGCATCTAATCCAGACACTTTCATCTTGCAAAGTTACTTAACTAACACGCCTCAATTAGGTGTGTGTGTGTGTGTGTGTGTGTGTGTGTGTGTGTGTGTGTGTGTGTGTGTGTGTGTGTGTGTGTGTGTGTGTGTGTGTGTGTGTGTGTGTGTGTGTGTGTGTGTGTGTGTGTGTGTGTGTGTGTGTGTGTGTGTGTGTGTGTGTGTGTGTGTGTGTGTGTGTGTGTGTGTGTGTGTGTGTGTGTGTGTGTGTGTGTGTGTGTGTGTGTGTGTGTGTGTGTGTGTGTGTGTGTCATACTGTACCAAACTAAGCCTGCCAGGGCACTTTAATGAAACGTCTGCGGGGAAGCGTGTTGGTTCCATTTAGCCGTGGAGTAGATGGAATCCATGTGTTCTCAAGCATGACCACCACTTTTAAGGCAATTGACAACCGCCTGCGGGTAGCTGTGTGTGTGTGTGTGCGCCCAGGTTTCAAGGTTGCACGGTCAATGGATCAGGTCAGTTCTTAAGAGTAATTTCTATGACTCCTCCATGTTCTGATGCACTCAAAGAGAGCTCGACATCAGTGGAGAGATGAGCGACTGAATAGAGAAGCGTTTGAAAAGAGAAATAAATGGCTGAATGAAAGACGTGCAGAATTGAATGCTTGAATAAATTGACAATGGGATTTTAAAATTACATCAACCTTCACTTCAGACTAACCCATCATTTCTGTCCTGTCGTTATATTGATATCGTACAGACTAGAGCAGGGGTGGCCAACCCGCGGCTCTTTGCCTAGTTTCATGCGGCTCTTCAGTTCATATCGGATTGTATATGTGTGAGTTTGGGGGAGAGACACTGACTCCTGACTAGTGTTGCACGGTGTACCGATACTTGAAAGGTACCGCGATACCCTGCCGTTAAAAACGTTACGATTCCTCCGTTTCATTAGTATCGGTACTTTAAGAATGACGGGGTACTCCGGTGAGCCGTGTGTGTTCAGCGCTCTGCTTCCACTCCCTGCACTGCAGCCGTGCCTGCAGTCCCGCCCCTCTCAAGCACGCTCTAAGTCCCTCCCTCTCAAGCACGCTCAAGTGCCTCCCCTCTCTCGTGCACGCGCTAGCTGCCAGAGCATGTGAGAAAACGAGAAGCATGGCTGCAAGTGGGAGTGCAACTGCCGCTGCGCCTCGGCGTGTTGACAAAAAAGACGCCAGAAGCGAAATTTGGAAGTATTTGAGCGATATCTCTGACAGTGAGGGCAAGCCTACGGACACCACGAGGCCTGTCGGTGAGAAATATATTAATTTTATTTAATACGAATTATTGTCATTTATTTTATTTATTGTTCTCATTGTTTAAAAGTTTGTGTTATGGTTCTGGTTCTGGTGTGAAATAAAGCACAATTACATTTAAGACTGTTTCCCTTTTTTTAAGAAAAGTATCGAAAAAGAATCGGAATCGCAATTCTTGACTTGGTATCGAAACCAAAATGTTTATCGTGACAACACTAGCTACTCCTGACAGTTAAACCTGATATTTAGTAGGTCTGTTAAGTATTAACGTAATTTGCCCATCAAAGTTGTTTGGGCTCGGATAAAATCGCTCCATTACTTTCGTCCCGGCTCTCCCTACGTGTGTATGTGTGGTGTCAGGTGTCAGTATGAGAGGATGACAGCGCGTCTAATTTTGATGTGGCCCAAGAGCCAATCACAATAATACCTGCGATGCAGTGAACCAATCACCTTTGAGGGGGGGAAAACCTATCGTTGATTAAACGCTATCCAGTGTTTCCCCTACCATTGTCTTGGAGGGGCGCTGCGCCCCGCCGACAGAGCCCCGCCCCCCCCCCTGAAATTCAAGGTGTTTAAAAAATATATATAATTTTTTTTTTAATATATATATAAAGCGCCAAATTGCAAATAAACTATAACTACTGTCACTTTTCACTTTTATTAAATAAACTAAACGCTTTCATCGTAAGTTGTGAGTTTAGTGTTTTTGACCCTAAGAAACCCTGATGCATTAATCAATAACAATAATCCACAGCTCCTCTCTGCTCCAGAGGATTTAAAGAATATATATCCCAATGCCACAAAATGCATCAGTGACGTTGAAATCTTGTCTCTGAAACGAGCGGTATCAGTGACTGTGTTTGATGTGGCTCTTTGCAGTAACATAGAAACAATGTGGCTCTTAACCTCTGACTGGTTGGCCACCCCTGGACTCGTGTGACTGTCAACCCCTCAGATTACCGGTGTAATGATGAGACGGCTTTTCACGGACCCGTGCTCATTCAATCATCCCCCCCAGTAACCTGTCAGGAGGCCCATCCATCTGTGTTATACGTACAGTGTATATACGTGATGTTCCAAGAGCTATTTCTATTTTCATTCTACAAATGCATCTGTTATGGCATCATGCCATAACAAGTGCGCATTAGAGATATGACAGATGTTCCAGTCCACATGTTGCTTGTTTGCAATCATCTATTCCCACACATGTTAGCATACTGTAACAAAACAAGGTAAGTTTATTTATATAGCCCCTTTCAACACAAGGCAAATCAAAGTGCTTTACAAAAATGAAAAACTTTAAGAGCATTAAAGGTCCCATGTCAGGCTTTTCCGGTTACTACCCGTCCCCTTGTGTGTTATGTAGCTTTTTCTGCAGGGTCACAAACCCTCAAAGTACACCCTGTAGCGAGTACAACTCTAACACAGGAAAGACCTGTCTGTGCTGCCCCAGAACGCCTCGTTGGGGATTTCTCCAACAAGCCGTGTAGGACAGAGTGAATACACATACTTTACAGAGATGCTGTGTGAGAAACCAATGTGAGTTTGGAACATTGAACAATGTAAATCTATTCTAGTAAACCTCAACCATGGAATTATGATCAGTAGAAATGGCCATGACATGGGACCTTTAAGACACAGTGCAGCGGAAGCACATTATAAAATGGCATTTCAAACGAATCATTAAAAAGCAAAGAGAATAAAATAAACATAAAACAAGCTAATATAGAAACACAGGTATACAATACATTGAAGTGTTCCAGATTGTAAGATATGAATAGTTCAATTGAAAGCAGCGACAAAGGGAAAGACTTAAGCCTGGATTTAAAAATAGTGAACAATAGTTTACAATCATAGTCAACATATTTTACGACATAGCATTTCATCTTTGATGCATTAGTGGGTAATGGGTCCTCTCTTAATCATCGTCCCACATGTCAATTACTTTTCAACAGGAAAGATTACGATGAAATTGATACTGAAACTATGACATTATATGGTATAGATCAGTAGTTCTCAACTGGTGGGTCGCGGACCCGTTTCGAGCGGGGCGCGGATGTGTGAGTGAAGAAAAAAAATAATATTTGGAATTCTTTTTTTTTTTTGGGAGAAAAAGTCAAACTTCTATTTTGAAGGCCCGATTTTCCAACGCTGTGCAAGCAGTCGGCGTTGGACTTGAAGTACCGGAGACCATAAACGGTTTTGAAAACTTCTGTCACGTAGTGATCATCTTCTCAATAAAATATCTTTGCTGATGTTTTTTCGAATCTTCTGGCCTTTGATCAGAATCAAGATGTCATGTTGTCGGAAGTCCCCACAGAGAATAACTTTGCGGTCGAACTACTCTTTATACGTCCACGGGTACAACTTCAGATAGAAATGAACACATAATGAAATATGACCCCCGGTCTGATGACTGACAGGTCACAGAACAATGGGAGCTATCCCTTACCCACAATTTAAAGTAAGTCACACAGACTATCTCCTCTTTGCTCTTCTCGCAGCAAGATGTCTGAACAATCTGGAAAACAAACAATGGCATAAAATATTATGAATATGTCGGGTAGTAAGTAACATCTATTTATTTTCTTCTCAGAGTACCAGAATGCATAGTTTGTTAGTATTTCTAAAAATCTCCTGGCGGAGAATCCCCCCAGACCCCCCTGATGGGGTTGGGTTTTCAGCATGCGTGCCTTTTTATATAGTTCAGCTTTGATTCCATCATCTCATTAAACCTTTTTTAAAAGCATACTTTAGTTCTGTGAAGGGATATAAGGGATACTGTACTTCACTTGTATTAATATTATATGCTGAAAAGCGTATATATTACAGCACGTTTTTTTGTTGAATAGATTTGAGTGCTTCAAAATGTTGGGTCGCGATGTATTGACCAAGTAAAAAGTGGGTCCCGAGGCCAGTTGAGAGCCACTGGTATCGATGATACCATATGCTAAGTGATTATAGTGATTGTGATCAAGGATCAAAAAGCTTCTTAAAAAATAATCCCTACTCCAAATGCCGATTAAATAATTAGCTCATAATACAGTAGACCTCTTAAGAGTGGTTACATTAGTGTTATTTCTGGATTAGTGATACAGCTACTGTAGTTTTAGCATTGTCCATATACAATTACCTCATCTTAATTTTCAAATGTAAACAAATTGAAATAATATTAATACTATTTATTCACCTCATAATTAAAATAGTCATGTCTTTATTGATGTTTTTTTCAACTATGTTTTTGTATGCAGCTCGTTTCTTTGTTCTTCATGGTTTCTGTTTTTAGTCATGCCAACTTATAACTTCTCTCTTTGAGAAGGGAGGGACATGTCAGCTTTGAGATTAGAGCGTGTATTAATGTGAAGGAGCAGAACTGCAACGCTTTCATCTTTTTATTTTCAGAAGTACTGGATTCTTTGTTTATTCCAAAAATGCATTATTGATGATGACAGAACCGTGAACACATTACGTCCTGTGCACCAGTTCTTTTCCCCCCCTCCTAGTGCCACCACTGGTTGTTCAGAAAGGTAAACGCAGAGGCTTTCTGAGTTAAAGATATCATGTGGCAACGGAGAAGAGCAAAATATAAACTGAGAAATCCTCGCCTTGCGGTCTGAAACTATGACTGGGTACATTTTGAGTGTGCTGGATGGTAGTTGTGAGATTTAAAATGGTGGTTTTAGGATATTTGCTCTGAATATTGTCTGAGAAGTTTACTTTCGTCTTATTATAAAGAAAATTGTTATTTGCAGACATGTTTTCAGAACATTTCAACACATTTTCTGTCCTGTTTTTAAAAAAAAAATTATTTAACCAGATAAAAAAGCATTGAGATAAAATGTCATTTTCAATGCTGACCTGGCCAAGAAGGCAGCAACGTTACACATAAAACAACACAAACATACAGAGAACATAACTAAGAAAACAAAAGACGAAAAAGCAGTCACTACATTGTGCACATTAGGACAGTAAGAAAGGCGCACTACTTATTACTGCAAGAGCAGCTGGTGGTAAGGACCTCAGACAACTTCAATTTAAAACGTGCTATAGGGACAAGTGCCGTCAGTTTGAGGCGTGATTGAAGGTCCTTCCAAGACCAAGGACCATAATAAAAAAGACTCCCTTTGGACCCTGTTTACTCATCATTATGTCTTTCCAGCAGATTCAGAACGACCTAAAAAGAACCGTAATATTATTCTTCTCCAATTTCTTGTTTGTCTTCGTTACCGGCAGACTATGGCAGCAATAACAGTCGGCTGTTCTTTCACTTTTGGCTCTTGCTGACGTGCCAGGGTCGAGACAAAGACGATAATTGGCATTGCAAGAGATTGCATCAACCTTCTGATGTACAAGTGCTTACATGCGCATGCACCATTGTATAATATACTCCCAAGCAGCAGCACCAGTATGTTGAGACGTTGTTTTCGGATAGAAACAGGTGAAGCACTCGGGGGAGGGAGGGAGTGAGGGAGAAAGGGAGAAAGGTAGAAAGGTAGAAAGGTATCATGGTATCATATCTCGGCTTTATTATGGCATGCTTGTGCCCAAGGTAAAGGTTTTTTTCTTAAGCTGTGCCCCTGCTGCTGTTGTGATGAAGGTTAGCATTTTCATGGCAGTTTTACCTATGTAAAGGTTAATCAAGGTTGAAGCCATGAAAACAAGTTAGGCAATAAATGTAACTTAAATTATGACTAAATGTTTGCAAGCAGTCCCCGCAGGCTGAATGTCTCTTCCCTCTCCAGTAGTGCGGCTATAAAGACAGTTCTTCCTGAATGTGGTTTCATTGCAGTCGGGTAGTAGTCGAGATATTTTACCCTCTCGCTAGGAATCTAGCTCTTCGTAATGTCTGGCAGATGGACACACAAGGTAATTGCCAGCAGCTGACATCTTAGCCAGCAGGGGAAATAAAATCAGCCCACTCAAACAGCACGCCCTGGTGACATGAACGATTACCTCCTTCATAACCAATTTCCTTTAGGCAACCTTGTCCACATCATAGTTCACTGAGACAATCGCATTGTGTTAAAGACACATATATTATTTATGGCAATATTTAAGATGGTGCTATTTACAAATGTCCCCTTATGACCGCCACATCCTTAAATTAATGAGGCGGTTGCACACTGCGCACAGTGAAGCTCAGATTGATGATGATGTAGTGGATGAAGGACGGCCGCAAAACAATGGAGGGTAAGGAGTAGCTGTCACTCCAATCAGGTTTGTCTAAATGTCCTTCGTAGCAGCAGCGTTCCACATTCTAACATTAGTTTAATATATGTCTGAACTTGTGAAACCCTTCCCTTTATGACTATGAAGCTTGCATTACAGTGTTGTAACTGTACACCTTCAACTAAGCGTCTTCCCCCACCAGACAGCTTGTCTTTCCATCCCGCGTCACGCAGGGAGTTGTGTGCGTTCGTAGGCGAAAAAAAAACGCCGTTTGAATTTCGAACAGCGTTTTGACTTTTGAGCCAGAGACGATTGCAGCGCAGCTCGGTTCTCTGTGGAGTGATTTGAGATGTCGGAAAAGAGAAACCCGTTCCCCTTCAGCCTGCTCAGTGCAATATGCAATTTGAGAGCAAATGACAGTTATGGTGAAACACATTTGATTTAAAAGGTGGCAGTATTTTTTTGCTTCTATTTCAAGACTTTGAAAATGGAAAAACAATCGCAGGATACCTTTCTTAATACCGGAAACGTTCGTTAAATACTTTAAAAGCCAAAATCTGAATTTCTTAACCCTTTGAATTACAGCTATGTCTTGTTATGCATAATAACATGTCCCTGCTAAAACAGAGAAGACCCGGTGGCTGTCACAATTGGAAGTCCAATTACCGGGCAAAACACACAGGAAAGGTCAACAACACTTGGTTCATACAGGTGAGAAAGTTCAACGTGACCAACTTGCACGATGAGGTCTTCCTCATCGTGCAAGTTGGACACGACATACCACACATTCCAGTTGTTCCCGAGGGAGTCTTCGGCACAGAACTTGTCTCCGTGTTGAAAAGCTGATACAGGAAGAGGAAGAGAATTTGCAGCTCAGTCTTCCATGGAGGATTCGGCTGCTCTGCAGATCTTTGTCTTCATGCTCTCGAGCCACAACCTTAACCTACCCTTGCATTTCCATGAACTCCCAAAGGCCCAGGTCCCTGTGGCAGAGCCGACCAGAGATTCTGATGCAGATCATATGTGCTCTAAAAATCTCAACAACTTCAGCTTTACTAACGGTACGTCCACACAGCAGCTTTTCAAAAATCTTGAAAATCTTGGAGCTGGGCGTGTCTGACAGCTTGGGGATTTTTTGCGAGCAACGCAATCAACAACCAATCACATGAATGTCCCGCCCCCGACATACAAAGCAAAAAACCCCGGGGATTTTATGCGAGCAATATATATATATATATATATAAACTCCCCAAACAGGCAAAACCTACCAGTTTCCCCCACTGTCTCTGCCACCTCCCTCCATGCCTGGTTCCTCCGGTTTGTATCCCGGTAAATAGTCTGGTCGTAAAGAACCGGGTGATTTGCTACCGTAATTTCTCGTTTGGAATATGAGGAAATGAACTGCGGTCTGGTTCTCCCTGCTTACACGCGGTTTGATTGGCTAGCACTTCTACTGTCAGATTTGCATTAACGTATTTGATTGGCTGACGCTTCCAGCTCAGCTTCAAAAGTTGAACATTGCTCAACTTTTGAATCCTGGAAATCCTGGACATCCTGGAAATCTTCGCTTCGCTCCCCCACAATGCAGTTCGGCAACAAGCGAGGCAAAGTGACGTCATCCCCATTCAAAGTCAATGGGCAGAGAAGCGGTGGAAGATTCTTCTGAAGCTGCTGTGTGGACGTACCGTAAGGCATTATGTGACGTCCCGGCTCGTGGAAAGTAACATATAACCAGTTGAATTTGGTAAATAGGAAGTTGTTTAATGAAAGCGTGCACTAAAATTGGCAACAAACGGCCACAATCAAAACAAATGGCCACAAAGGCACTGGTTTAAATAAACAACAAAAGGCACTGAGGAAGACTCTTTAAATGAGAGTTTAACAAATAACATACAAACTAAACTAACAAACAAATAAAGAAAAGAAACCTCACTCCTAAAGTGGGAGAAAAGAATAAAGCCAACGAAGATAGGTACTAAAAAAACAAGTAAACCACAGTCACGTTGTACTTACAGACAAACAGAATTACAAGTATAAACATGACAATACTAGTTAACCACTGTTAACAGAATTTTCACACGATGTATGAGGAGAGTACCGAGAGACATCGGATGCAGACCTCTCTCGACTAACACGGTGCACACGGTCTTATCGTTGTCCCCGGAAGGTGTGTGCGGGGATTGGAGAGTCGAGCCCAGCATGCTCCAATCCAGATCTTCGGTGCATACCGGGGGAGGGACAGGAAAACCGGCATCCTATGGCGTCGGGGCAACGGCACAGCTCATATACATATAACCAGGGATGCACGATATTGGTTTTTTGAAACCGATACCGATAACTTCCTGCTTCTCAAGACCGATACCCGATAATAATATAATATATATATATATATATTAAATGTACCTGTAGTTTTTGCACACCTGGTGGTAAAATAAAGACTAGTAGTGAGCAAATGACATGAGCATTACTACTATGCACAAAACAAAGCCAAGAACAGTGTTGACTCTTCAAAGTGACCATATTTATTTTCCCAAATAAAGTTCTTGCCTTTTTCAAAAGCCTCGTCGATAGGTAAAAGCCCCGGTGCCTTTGCAGCTGGCTTTGGATTCGCCGCTAGTTTAGCAGCGCAGGCGTCTTCGTGCGCTTTTAACACACCATCGTAGCGATGGCGATGTTTCAGGTGACTAATCAGGTTGGAAGTATTATAGCTCGTTGCCTTTTCCCTCCTCGTGGAACTTCTGCATTGCATTTGTTACAAATAGCAAGCGAACTATCTGACTCTGAAACTTTGAAATAGTCCCATACTACCGACGACATGTTTGTTTACTGTCCTGGCTTCACGGCCGCACGCCATTTACGTCACAGCCAGGCATGAGTTAGGGAGCGCTGGATTTGTGAAGAACTCCCCTCTTCCTAAACCACTAATACCACAGTACTGGCAAAACAGGAGGAGCCGAGTGAAAAACAAGCGCCCCTCATCTCAATCCACCCACACCGCAGGATTTTTATTTATTTTTTTTACCCAAAAAATATATTTTATATTATCGGGGCTATTCATACTTTTATCGGGTTTATCGGGATGACGATATACTTCCTAATATCGGACCGATAATTATCGGGCACCACTAGATATAACACACACAGCTGCAAACACTTACAGACGGGTTAATGGGCAGATAGAAGGCGGCGGCCGTAACACCGTGCCTGCCAGGAAGAGGGAGTCGTAAAAGCAGTCTTCGTTAATCATTTGACTGTTATTTCTTCTTCACATCATAATTCTCGAGGGAAGACGGCAGTCCATCGTCCACTGATCTGCTCTTTTGTAAGAGACATAGAGGTTACGATCTTTCTCCAGACCTTTTTCTACTTCAGGGGATTCAGAGATCACTCTATGGACCCTCTCGAAACACACTGAGACATAGATTTGAGGGTGCTCCGGTTTAAGACACATTTGCTTTTGGCTCTCACGATATAGAAGCAAATGATTGATATTAATGCCCTGCCAACACAACTTAGCAGTTGGCAGTTTAAACGAGGGAATCTGAAGATGACCTTGGAGCCTTATCCTGCTTCTATCCAAGGAAGATCAACTCTTGCTGACCCGCGGATTGGAGCCCCTCGGCTGCACTCCTACTGCTCCCCAGAACACCATGTTCTCTTCTCGTGTGTGTATTTGAGCTTAAACATATCCCCGTGGAGTTTTAGACCTAATGGCGCCATGGAGCTGTTTTGCATGAGTGGGTCCCAGCTTTGTTTATCTTGGGCGCTTGGGAGACTGTCACTGATCAACTTGCTAAGAAATAGTGCAAAACGGCCCAAAACACGTGCGGACCAAACATTATTGTGGACCAAAGAAAAAAGACTTTAAAAATCTGCTTTGCAAATAATGCATGAGGAAGGGAAATGCACTTAATGTGATTGTTGGACCTTAAGGTTGCGCACAATGCATTTTGGTCAATGACATTTAATGTAAACGTAACTTAGTTTATTTACTACTCCACAGGGGCCCTTTAACTAAGGATTTTCTTTAGCCTGGGCTGCACTTTACACGGATAAGCCCATTACAACACCATTCCTTCTCAGTACATAACGGATGCTTTTCCACATCCACTATTACTCCTTACTCAATCTTGAGCTTTCAGCATCCAATTGGCTTATTTCTATCTCCCACCGGGGACCTGTGTAAGAGACTCTTTATCAAGACATCGGTGCTGCAGATAGCTGGTCATCAAAAGGAAATATCACTGAGGTGTAACCTTCACCTAGATTCATCCATGGCTCCTTTCATTGCCTTAGGGACAGAGGTACAGTTCCTGCTCAACAACCGCTCTCTGCTCTGTGTGCATACGAAGAAAACAAGGTGGAACGCATTGGCCGGAATCCAATCATGAACCCCATTCGCTTCCAATTATGCTTTTTATTAGCCTGGCTAACTGTCTACTTGTTCAAATCTGATCATAGGCGGCATCTATCAACTCCCACTCAATTCTTGTCCCTTTAGTTTCTAATTAAACTGTTGACTGGTGTCATAAGAGGAAGTCCTGGGCTTGATGTCCCCTGGCAAAAAGGCAGCAATTCAAAACCGGCACGAAACCTGACCCTGAAAATGAAGGGAAAATGTATCCTCTTTTACAAACACGAGGACACCGTCATATCGGGATCTGAAAATATCTCTGGACATTAAAATGGAGACAATTATCTGGATCTGATATTTGTTTTTCGTTTCTTGTGTAACACATCGCTGGATTAAGTGAAGGTCAGCAAACGGTTACCTTGGATGCATGAGATGGATAATCGAAAGACATTGCCACTAATAATTTCTTAATGACTTTACATCCGGAGAAACCAGGTCATGTTCTCTAGTAGCACCATACATCTGGGTAATGTATATCTAAATCTGTTCGGCCCCTACCGCTGGATAAAGCATGCGTTTTATTTCCCTTTAGTCATTTGGGTAAACCAAGCAATCCTTTTTAAATGCACTTGTGAGTCCTTGCGACGAGTAAAGTCCATTTGAAAAGGAGATGGACTTTTTTACCCAATGTAATAAAAACCACAGCTAAATTGTGTTTTGATGATGAGACTCGTGGTTTGTGACTCATCTGTCTCGCCATTCGACTTCGCTTTAGTTCATGTGGTTTACGGGTGTGTGGAAATGAGCTTTTTCTTCGTTATTTTTTGATAGTACCCCTCTGCTCTCCCCTCTGCTCACCATTAGCGTCACCTGTTCCATCAGTGACTCATGTGTCCCCTGCGGTTGGGTCTGTTTTTAGTACATAAGTGGATGTTTCAGAGCGATTTATACAGCCGAGTTAAAAACAGACATTGTTCCCTGGACTTCGAGCCCCCCGTCCCTTTGACTCTCTCTCGGTCCCGCCTCCTTCTCTTTCTCCTGCTCTTGTTCTTCTGCTCTCTCCCTGCCTCTTACTCTTCTTCACAACAGACTCTGCTCTCTGGTATTAGTTGTGTTGTTATTGTTGTTCTATGAATAAGAGATGTGTAGCCTCGGGCTCTTAGAATGTAACTGCACCTTGCTGCACTGTAAATGCTGTGTGAAAAAGAAGGCTTTATATATGCATGTTAACACACACACACACACACACACACACACACACACACACACACACACACACACACACACACACACACACACACAATAGCCCAACTTTAATATTAAGCAGTTTGTTGACATTCAGTTTGAAACTTTTTGGCCTCTTTGTGACGTCGTAGAGGTGAACTTAATTATGATTTACAAACACATGGTACTCCACTTTCCCTTTCTCTTCTTTAAACTGGCCCTATTCTGCTCATTTCCAGGTTCATATCAGTATGTAGTGTCTCGACTGTGACATGTCTCCATGCTTTAATGTTAAAAAAAGTCTTTATTTTTCTCATACAGCCTGTGCTGCAGCACCTCTTTTCACCCTCTGTCTGAAACCAGAGCCCAGTCTGCTCTGATTGGTAAGCTGGCCGGCTCTGTTGTGATTGGTCAACCGCTTCGAGATGTCCCGCCCCTTAGCCTACGGTGTACAATGTGTTGGATCGCTAGCCAATAGAAGCACGAAAGTAAAAAATTGAAGTCACTATGATCCTGACATAGTGACTCAGGGAACTTTCCTTTGGCCCTTTTCCATGTCCTCACTCTAGTGTGATATATGAGGAGAGAACTAATTAAAAAATAAGATGATGCCGTTTGATGGCTTACTCTGAAAGTGGTATGGTTCGGTGCCAAAGAGAAATGCTTTCCTTTTGTTTTTGCCGTCGAGAAGTCAATTAAATCTTTGCCCCTCAGCTCAGTCCAGACACCCACCAAAGTGAAATATGAATTCCACAGGAAAGTCTTCTTAATTTTCTTTAGCTTGACCTCATTTTAAAGATTTATGTCGGAAAGAGTTTTTGGTTTTTGACAGCACCTAGCTTTTGGCTGCGTGTACTGTTCTTTTTGTGCTGCGTGTACAGCTCAAATCTACATATCTGTCTCACACTATCTGGCTCTCCTTCGCTGTTCATCACCACACACACGCACACACACACACACACACACACACACACACACACACACACACACACACACACACACACACACACACACACACACACACACACACACACACACACACGCATCCTTGAATAAACCCCCCCTTACATATCCAGATGTACATCTTCAAAAGCCTTACGCAGGACGAAAATAGGCCTCGACTTCATCCGGCCGTGACGTGTATGCAGTCCAGTTGAACATGTTTCCATATAAATACACACGTTCTCTGCGCCTCATTTTAGAACGTTCAATCCTTTTAAATTATACAAAGCGTTATTTATAAGCGTGCACGGCATTTTCCCTTCATCCGTGCTGCTTTTCCTCCACGCTGTAGGCAACATCACCCCAACCCTCTTTTGTTTTTCATCGTGTTCTTCTCCGTGTCCATCTTTATATTCCTCATCTGCTTCTTGCTCTCCCACACGCCGGCAGTTTGTTTTGCAATCGTCGCTTTGGGGCAAATAGAATCTAATTTAGCCAGTAATCAAGAGCTGAGAAATGTGTGTGTGCATGTTGTGTGTGGGTTCCTCTGTGTGTGTTTTATGTTGGCATTAAGCTGAGATAGACTCTCCTCCTTTTCCCATTTCCCCGCCTCAGAAGAACAAACTAAGAAAGAAAGGAAAGAAGGTAATCACGTTTTAGGAAACAGCTTTCCCGTTCTTACTTCGGCTTCTTATTTTGTGGACTTGTCAATAACTTCAATCTGTGTTCACAACTCATTGTTTGTCATGTCATTTTGTGTTAGTCTGTCTGATGGATACAGTGCTCGTAAATTATAATAATGGCAACAAACTAAAATTAAACTCTTGTGTTTCCAGTGAGGTTTTTTTATGACGCCTACAGTTCAACTATTGCAATTGTGTGTGTGTGTGTGTGTGTGTGTGTGTGTGTGTGTGTGTGTGTGTGTGTGTGTGTGTGTGTGTGTGTGTGTGTGTGTGTGTGTGTGTGTGTGTGTGTGTGTGTGTGTGTGTGTGTGTGTGTGTGTGTGTGTGTGTGTGTGTGTGTGTGTGTGTGTGTGTGTGTGTGTGTGTGTGTGTGTGTGTGTGTGTGTGTGTGTGTGTGTGTGTGTGTGTGTGTGTGTGTGTGTGTGTGTGTGTGTGTGTGTGGAGAAGGTGTCTAAGGTTAAAACACAGCATTGCACAACAGCACATTAATAAATACTTGTTTGCTGTGGATCAGTGGAGGGTTTTTGCTGCTGTGGTCGACTCCGCTCTGTGCTGAGGGCAGAGAGCGGCACGCTGGGAACTAAAGCAGGTAGGCAGTCTGATGCTCATAACTTCGCAGTATGCTCCTGCAGCCTCTGCACAGAAAATGTTGGCAGGCTAGGTAAAAGAAAAAGAGTCAAAGTTACACAGAATATCTTTTAGATACAGAAAGTTGGAAATAAAGCTTCTTGTTTCATTTCCAAATGCCCCGTCTCCTACACAAGCAGACCTGCTTCGTGCATGCTGTGTTGGCGTCAACACTTATTGCACTGAATGAATGGGCACAGAGTGAATCATTAAACAGTGATCTATGTTGTTAAAGTCTCGTTGGTTTCATATCAATGCAAATTAGTTTGTATTCACCTGTTTTTAATGCACATTTTATTAACAGCGTAAATGGAAACAAGTTGAAATGTTGCCAAACATTTTTATGGCTGAGGTTGAACATTTAAAGTGTGATAGATACACAAAGGTCTGAAATGAAAAGCCCAATACATAAGAATGGTTAGAAATGTAAAGCTGAAAGCATTTGGGAAAAATATCTGAATTGTTCTTTTTGATGAACTGAATTACAGATACACGCAATATATCCAGTCTCGCTATTAAAGAAGTCCGATTATGCTTTTTCGTGTTTTTCCTGTAGTGTGTTATACAGGTTTGTGTGCATGTAAATGGTCTGCAAAGGCTAAAATCCCACAGTTCCCATTTCTCTGCTAAAATGAATCAAAAGATAACCTTTGTGCGCTGTGCCGAATATGTTTTTATTCATTCACTTTACGATAGTTTTGTCCCATGACCAAGGAAGTTCAGACTTGATAAGAGTAACCAAGGAACAAAATGATGTATCTAAATCAAATGATGGTAACCAAAGAGAATAAAGACAGGGCCATCCAAAGTCTTTCAGTTGTGCTTTAGTTGACACAAATAAATAAGGTTAAACGGCCACAGAGGTTGTCATGTTCAAATATATAAGTTTGTGTTGAACCATTGACACTGAGAGCTCGATGGATTTATTGGAAAGCCCTTTTGTGCCCACACTTCCCCTCCCCCTCCCCCCTGTGTATTCCTCTGAATCACAGTCCGCACATTCTCTCGGATGGTTCCCATAGAACTCTTCCCGGCCTTTTGATTATGAAAGTCTGTTCAAGCCATTCTGCCTTGTCCATGTTTTCCGCACATACACTTCACAGAAATGCGTGAGTACAATGAATGTTTTCATTTCTTATGCAGCAGGCGTATCTGGTGTTCGATGTGCTCGGGTCCTGTGTGGCAAACATATTCTTAAAGCCTGCGAGTTATTATGTGGGAGGACTGTAGATTGGTTAGATAGTTAAAGGGGGAGGATGTCAAATGCTGTTTACAATATAAAAAAGGGTAAGAAACAGCACTGAGGTGTGTTAGCGACATTTTCTCTCGGAAAAACCTGTCAGCCTGCGTTCTTCATCATCCAGACCGGAATTTGAATACATTAGTTGCAGATTTCTGACCTTGTGTTGTTATTTACAACTGACACCATTTATTTATTATCATTTGATGCTTTTATTAAGTTCTAATAGATTATTCTTGCGTTTTGGGTTGTTTGTTGGAACCATTTGAAGATGTCCCTGAGAAACTGATGGTTGTGTCTTTTAAGCATTTTAAATCAAATTAAATATTGCCCAACTTTTTTTTTCAGACACCTACAGATACAAATATAGAAATGGGAGTACCTTGACCACTCCAGCTATATAAATAAGAATATTTACCAATATGCCAGGTGTATGTGCAACAGAGGTCGCGTTAACCGAATATTTTCCGTCTGACGGATTTTTTTTAACAATGACGGACAAATCTGAAAGCAGTCTGTTATTTTGACAGATTAGTACAAACTCGGAACAGCGCCAAAGTGTCCCCGCAGCGAGGCTCCGGTGTTATGCCGTGTTATGCATGCCCTCCAAAAAGAAAGTCATACCGTTTCCAAACCGAACTGTGCCGTACAAATCATTGAAATGTCTGTGAGTTTTGGCTTTACGCTGTGCACGCTCCCGCGAGGTGCAGCAGCCATGCATAACACGGCGCATGTGAACTGTGTCGTCCCCCCCCCCCCCCGTTGACAGTTCACGAGCATGCTTTCTCCCCCTGTGAACTATCCCCCCCCCCCCCCCCCCCCGTCAGATTTGTGTAAAGGCCGACGGGTAATTCTGGATTTTGACAGAAGTTTTACGATCCTGTCCGGCAAAATGACGGGCAGCGAAAAAGTCTAGCGCAACCTCTGATGTGCAATCATATGGATATATCCAGATCAGCAGCTCTTTTAATAGCCTGCAATGTGTCTCCTTTAGCACATTACAGATGGGATTGACAGCTCTGAGGTATCCATTATTTGATAACTATATTATTTAGGGTTTTATTTTATAAGCAAAATAGTAATCCACTAATTGTTACTGACAGAGACTGTTGTTTTGCCACGTGGTCAGTTATGTTTTTTTGCTACACTTCCAAAGGCCATATGTGAATTACTGTGGGTAATGGTCATTTTAATTGCAACTTAGCCTATGTGAGCTCCACTAAAAACTGTGTGTGAATGTGCGATAGCCTCTCTGTAAAACAGCTTGTAAAAATAAGTGTGTGTGCATTAGTGCATGCCCTCAATGTTATCCTCCTCAACTTGCAGAATTGACGGAGGGTCTGATCTTTGTCTTTTTGTCTCAGGGTGACTACGACCCCATCAAAACCCAAGTTCTCCACTTCAAGATGAACCCTACCACCGTTGCCAAGCAACTGCGCCAGCAAGATATTGATGCTCTCCGGGAGGAAGTGACACGTCTCTCGGAACTCGTGCGCTCGCTGCAGGAAGGAGGCGCCATGGTCCAAGGCGACTCGAGCATCAACGCCAGCCTCAGCCCCAGTCTGCTGCCATCCAAGGAGGTCGTGGGTAAGTTCAACGAACCAACTGACGTCCGGTTCATTTGGATTGTCTATGAGTTATTACTTACTCTGTACACACCAATGTATTGCTATGTGTGTACTTCTACTGTCACTCTCCCCATGGTCAGAGGTGGGAAGTAGTGGAGTACAAATACTTTGTTACTATACTTAGGTACATTTTTCTGGTATCAGTACTTTACTCCACTACTTATTTTTCTGACGACTTTTTACTTTGTGTTCAAAATGTAAGAAGTCAAATACCTGTACTTTCTATTTCTTACATGTTGAACACAAACACCTGAACTTTCTACTTCTCTCATTTTCCAAACAGCTGGTTCCTTTAGTCTGAATGTGTGTTTGGTTCGTGGTCATTATTATTTAGAGTCATTGCGTGCCTATTGATTTGAACACGATCCGTGTATCCATCACTTCCTGGTCTTCTCTAAAGAAGAGGGACCAATGGAAACGTTGTCATGCTGCCGTTGTTCAGCATGGAAACATTCATTAGCTAACAATGACATTATGGTTCTATTAATATAAAGGGAGGTCAGGTACTCTTTAAAACAGCTGGGAGTTATGGGTACTTTTTACTGAAGTACATTTAGAAGCCCATACTTCTTTACTTTTACTTGAGTAAAGAAGTTTAGTCAATACTTCTACTTTTACCAGAGTATTTTTAAACACGAGTATCTGTACTTCTACTTGAGTAAAGGATGTGTGTACATGTCCACTCCACGTGTCTGAGGAAAGAGTGTGTCGTAAGCTCCACACTCTGTAAATTCCCCTCAGACATATGTGTCATTTGTGATATTGAGCTATATAAATACATTTTTATTTGAATTTAAACAGTACAATTTATAGAAGGACTCATTCAGAATTGGCTCATTAGTTGGAACAGTGGCCTTTTTCCATTCCATTGTCCATCACATTTCCATTCTATACATTATGTATGGCGCTGAACATGGACATTGGATTAGGGGCAACATCACACACAGCCCAGACTACATTAATGTAGGACACAGGCACATAAATGTTTTAACTTAAGCTATAATTATTTATAGCTAGTTTTATTTGAGTTTTTAGCAGCTCTATAGCTCGCGAGTCAGTTGCTCGTCCATCCACACTTTGGCGGACACCGTTTTCCCCCCTGGAGTCTCAAATGTGTCTCGGATATCAAGTGGTGTGTGCGTGTGAAACATGAAAGCATGGATTCTTGCGTGTTCGCTTCCATTTGGGATTTTGTTTTTACATCATTATGACATGTGTTCAGTTCCTCTTCCCTTTTAGACAAATAGACGCTTTTCAAAGAGAAAACACTGTAATGGCGGGGACCTAAAGCAGAGTAAGAAGGGAATTGCTTCATTGGTATTTAAGGTCCCTGAGGCCTTTGTCCTCTCAGGTGTGAGTGATGGCAGACAGCTGGATTAGGAAAGGGTATTCATGACAGGGTTAAATATTGCATTGGAGTTCAGGGCAGATCAGCGCCGGAAGTCTGTTTGCTAATTTGTCTTCTGCTCTGCCTTTCTCATATTCACTCCTCCTCCTCCTCCTCCTCCTCCTCCTCCTCCTCCTCCTCCTCCTCCTCCTCCTCCTCCTCCTCCTCCTCCTCCTCCTCCTCCTCCTCCTCCTCTCCCTCACCAGCACTCATCTCTCTTCAAATTCGCCCTTCATCTTTCTTTCTTACACTTCCTTTCACTCTTGTCATTTTCCCTTGCCTTTCATTTTGCCCGTCCGCTCCGGACCCTTTCTTCTCTGGGAATGTGTGTTTTACGTGTCACCTCCAGCAGGTAATGCAGCCCTAATGTGTGATATCTGTCCTCCTCTTGAGACCGGGGTTAAGGCAATGGGATGTCTGGGAAAGTATCAAAGGCAAACCGAGTACATTTCATGCCTTTGAGATTGGCACAGTTATATAAAAAAAGCTTTGTTTTATGAATTCTATATGTCTCAAATATGATTTATAGACCCAGTTAAACGTCACCATGACATAGATGTGCAGTTAAGAAATAACACATCTAAAATAGACCTTTGAAAGATATCTCATGCAAAAAGAAACTGCTTAATATTTCAACAATCGAAGAAAGTCCTAATTGTCCTTCAACAGGTTATTGAGTCTCTTCTCTGTGGTAATGTGGACTAAGTGAATTGGAAACACTTTTGATGATGGAAATTGATATCTAACATTTCCCATATTCTTTCCTTACTGTCTTAGTTTAATTGTTTGCACACAATAAATGCTTTCATGAAGTACACTCCCATTCATTCATTTTGTAATGGGAGTTCAATAAATGATAATGGGTAAGAATGTTTGAGGAAGCCGAGGATTAAAGTGACAGAATTGCTTCTTTCGTTTGGCAAACGTTCCACGAGGTTAAAGACGGACCTTGTCTTATACTCGTGAAACCCATGACTTAGGCTGTTATTGATACTATTATTATACTTAGCTTTACACATGACTGCGTTTTGTAAATGAGATTGTTTTCTTTGTTTCGCCCTGGAAGTGTCTTAATAATAATAATTCCTTATATTTATTATAGTGCTTTTCATTGACTCAAAGCGCTTTACAGATACACATTACACATACACAGTGTAGAGGCTAAGCCAACGCTTTAAGCCTCTGAGGATCCGCTTGGTGGGTGTAATTGACGCACACCTTGTTTGCTGCCGAATAAAAGTCAGAACCAACGTTTCCAGTTCGAAACAGTCCATTTATTTCCCATTTTCACTGGTTTCTTTGTTTCATTCCCCACACGATATTTATGGTTTACACAATACCTTTTGCTTTGTTTTTAATCCCGTGTTTGTGTGTGTGTTCTCCGTGTGTGCTCCTTGTGTGTGGTCAAAAACTGTATGGGCCTTCCGGCGGAACCTCTCACCAACACACATAGGTTCCTACCTTTATACCCACAGTTAATTGGCTCCTACACACCAGCCCCTAACTGATAGTACAGGTATCAATTGAAAACAATTAAGGAGCTAAAATGTAAAAATAATATTTCAATACATAGAAATGCACATCCTACACTTCCTGTACTAAACATAGTTTAGTAATAGGTCGTACAATAATGTTGGTCTTGGTCTGTACCTTGACAGAGCGCACCAGTCCTCCTTTGTCAGGAAAAACCTCCAATACTTTGCCAAGAGGCCAGGAACCGCGGGGAGCTGAGGAATCCATGATGACTACAATATCACCAGCGACTATATTCCTTTTCCTTTGGATCCACTTTTGCCTCTCGTCTCTTGTAGCAACGGCGGAAACTCTCACCAACACACATAGGTTCCTACCTTTATACCCACAGTTAATTGGCTCCTACACATATCATACATACATGTAATGGTCATGTACTGTGGACAATACCCACAGGATCAAGTTCAGGGGAAGTGTCTTGCCCAAGGACACGACGGCTTTACAGACGCAGCGGCGGTTGATCTGGTAATGAATGCACAACCCACTGCGCCCCACCGCCCATCTTCACGCCTCAAAGTCATCAAGGCGCTTTACAAGTACACATTGATATCATACATGTACAGTGGATAATACCCACAGGAGCACATGCGGGTGAAGTGTCTTGCCCAAGAACACAACGGCCTGACGCAGTGGCGGCTGGAGCGGGTTTCGAACTGGAGTTCGCCCTTGATCTGATGAGCAAACGCACAGCCCACTGCGCCACTCCGCCCGTCTGAAGGGTTTGTCTCGGGACTAGAAAATGCAATTGTAGTGAAAATGTAATCAAATTTAACAAGGGCCACTTAATAGTAACAGAAGTTAAGGAGGAGTTGGACATTAATTTGTCAAGCCCATACTTCCCCCTACTTTTACTGCTATAATCAATTTCCGCGACAGATATAAATACTCTGGGCTTACTTCAGGTTGGAAAATAAGTTGGTAAACATATATAAATAAGGGCCTCCCTCCCTCAGCAGTGAAATGTCCTTGACAGGTTTTAAGAGACCGCTCGCACAGACCCATAGAGACCAATTAAGGGCAAAAGTAACTAACTTTCTAAAAACTTGACAGTTAGTGTAAAAACCTTTCACCACAGATGCTTTGATTCAGCAACTAAACACACACTGGAGCATTTGTGTGTGTGTACAGGAAATGACATGTTCCTTTCCTAGCCTGCCTGCCTGTCCATTTGTCTGCATGCTGCAGTCGATACAAGCGGCGTCTACTTCATGCTCTCCCTTGAGCATTTACAGCCATTTTCAGGGCAGTTTGATAGCTGTCATATCGTGACAGTCCTGTGACGATGCTGAAGTCTTGAAACGGTATTTATCAGCGCTGACTGACACTCGAGAGAAGCCCAGGAGACAGACAGGCACACAGAGAGACTCTTTAAGTTGATACTTTCTAGACAATCCACTTTTTTGATAATGACGGATAAAACTGTCATGGGCTAATCTGTATGAAGAGGAGAATGATGAATACTTATCAATCAAGGCCGGATTAGAAGCCATAAAGTGCAGCGCCACTCCTGAATAAGATGTTTGTGATAAAACAAGAGGTTTTGACTGGTTAGTGTTCGCTGAATGTAAATTACACTGACTGCTGGATGGTGCTTATCAAAGCAGACACACATCTGAGGCACTGACATTCTTTTGACTTTGACAATACTAATCAATGCTGGCTAAGTTTTGTTGAGTAAGCGTTTTATTTGCCATGTTATCTCTTCACGTTGAAGTCGAAGAAGTAAACAAAGCAGTCCAATGTGACTCTGTCAGGGGGGGGGGGGGGGGGGGTGGGAGATACATTCAGCTCTGGAGGAAACACTTTTAATACTTTTTATATTTTGGCCGAAATGAGAAAAAGGGCAAGACAGGAATTCTAAGAAATAAAAATAGGAACACAACAAGACTGACAAAAAAAACTCACTGCTATTTAATTTGAGCAATTTGCCCACTTTCCATCCTGTGTGAACGGGATGGAGGCTGCTCTCCCTCCAGAGTCTGGGTTGACATAAAAGCTTTCAAATTGAACTGTTGTTTTTGGCAGAAATCGGAGAAATGGCCGTCCAATGATGTTGACTATTGATGTCGCTGCCAGGAGACTTCACTCGGCAGCGGGGAGACAAGTTAGCCCCAGCTGCCTGGCGCTGGATTCAGATCTTTCAGTGTTGCAAACCTTCTGAGAATATTTCAGTTACACCATGGGAACATGGGCTGCTCACTGCTTTGACCGTTTCTCATTTTTACATTACTCACTTTCATTTGTGTGCAGTTAAGAAATCATTCCTTCCATAACGACGTTTTGCTCATACAAGCTCATTTCTCTGCCCTCTCAATTCAAGTCTTCCAATTAAAATAATTATCCCCGAATAGATGTTCAACAAATTAAAGTCCGCCCCCCCCCCCCCATCATGCTTCTCCTCTCCATTCATCTCTGTGCTCCCAACTCTGCAGCTGACTGAGAGTCACCCTTACACCACTGTGTGTGTTAGTGTGTTGTTAGCACCAAGTGAGCAGATGGAGGGCCTCAGGGAGTGTGTGTTTGATATGGAGCCGTCCATCTATGCTACATTAGCTAAGTGACTTGAGCATGCACTTGTGGAGCTCTGCGGAGAGGAAGTTGTGCACGTGTTACAGAATCTTAGAGAGGAAAGTCTGAGTTACTTGTATACATAATAAGTGGTGTTATAAATGACCGATGTAGTCTCCATTTCTTTGTGCGCATTGCAGATTTGCGGAAGCAGATGGAGATCTTGGAGCTCAGAAACCAGAGGCTGAAGGAAGTGTTTCAGAGCAAGATTCAGGAGTTCCGCACGGTGTGCTACGTCCTGACCGGATATCAGATCGATATCACCACGGAGAACCAGTACAGACTCACCTCAGTCTACGTAGAGCACATGGACGACTCCCTGCTCTTCAAAAAGGTACCACGCTTCACGTTTATCTGATTCTCTACTTTAATGCTAATATGACAATACGTTGGTGCTTTCAAGAACACAGTATTCACACAAAGAAAGACCTCGAGGCTATGCATGAATGTGTTCAAAGGTACGTTTTGAACCAGAAAAACACCATTTGAAATGATCAGAATGTAACCATAGACAACATCCTAGAAATCAAGTTTCAAATATTATATACTATATAAATATGTCATTGTTCGTCTATCTTTATGCACATCTGCACATGCACACTCTTTGACGTCAGCAGAGATGGAAAAAGTACTTACACAGCGTCTACACGGCAGCGTCTACACGGCAGCGTCTACACGGCAGCGTCTACACGGCAGCGTCCACACGGCAGCGTCCACACGGCAGCGTCTACACGGCAGCGTCCACACGGCAGCGTCTACACGGCAGCGTCCACACGGCAGCGTCCACACGGCAGCGTCCACACGGCAGCGTCTACACGGCAGCGTCCACACGGCAGCGTCCACACGGCAGCGTCCACACGGCAGCGTCCACACGGCAGCGTCCACACGGCAGCGTCCACACGGCAGCGTCCACACGGCAGCGTGCGTTGAAGCTTGCGGGCGGGCGTGTCTGAAACTCGACCAACAACCAATCACATGAATCTCCCGCCCCGGACACACAAGCACGCGGTTTGATTGGCTGGAGCTTGTACTGGCATATGATTTGATTGGCTGACGCTTCCGTCGAAGCTTCAAAAGTTGAACTTTTCTCAACTTTTGAAGCGAGCAACGCGCCGCGACGGAACCACAATGCAGTTCGGCAAAGTGTGACTCAGGTAAAAGCAACCTGCTACATCCAAAATCCTACTTGAGTAAAAGTATTTGCATCAAAATACACTTAAAGTACCAAAAGTACTTTTTGTGCGTCATGGCCCATTTCAGAACCATATCGAGTAGACTACTGGTGTAACAATATTGATGCAATAATGTGTTTATCACAGCTGGTAAAGGTGGTCCTAATGCCAATTACATTTCATACTGCTTCTGAATATTAATACTTATAATATGAGAGGGTTTCCTTATAAGTGTATTTATATTTTTGCATTACCAAATGATAAGCTAACTGAATCTGTAACGCAACTAAAGCTGTAAAATAAATGTAGTGGAATAAATTGCAATCTTGGCTTTCAAAATATAGTGCAATAGAAGTGTAAAGTAGCATCAATTAAATATACAACTACGTCAAAGTGTTATTTAAGTACAGTACCTGAGTAAATCTAATCGAACACATCCCACCACTGTGGATCAGATATTGCCGTGTGTGGCCATGAGCTACAAGCAGTGTGTATTTCTGTAAGCAAGCGCCCCTGCACCCTGATCATTTCCATGGAGGTGTGAGGTTAAAAGGGAAACACTGTCGACAGCAAACTCCCACAGACTGCAGCATCCGTGTGAGCGCTGATGTCTGTCTCTGTGGGACCTTCCTCCAATGCCTCGGCAATTTGACCTTGCAAGGTGTGTTTCTGAATCCCCTCCATATCCACGCTTATGCACCATTAGTCCACGCTATAGCTTTGTGCTCGACTCAGCCTCGCAGGGAGAGGAACACTACGCCAACAGGGACCGTGTGTGTGTGTGTGCGTGATGAATAGAGGGATGATGGTTGTGTATGTTTGAGAGGGAGAGAGTGATGACTGGGCAATGTCGCCGGGCCGCATTAATCGATCACCGCTCCCCATGCGCTCATTGAGCGTGCTGAATAAAAGCTGTATGAGGGTCCCTCAGCTGCCGAGAAAACCCTCCTCCTCAGTAGCTTTACAGTTCACACATCCTGTTGCGCTCCCTATACTGAAGCAACTGAAGCATTGACTTTAATTACATGTATTATGTCAACACGTTTCACAGAACTGTATTAGGTTAGTTGAAAGCAACAATATTAAATTGAACCTGCAATTTTTTTATTTAAACGTATAATAATTGCTTTCATTTAACCTAAAACAGTACCTCTTTGCCGCTTCTCCATCCTGTGCTGGAACACTATCTTCCTCTCTTTATCTCTCTAGTTGTTCATCTCCCCCCCCACTCTCCCTGTCCTCTCTGGTCTCAGTGTTGCAGCAGCTAATCGCTGTGTTGTCGCTGTGTTGTGATAGCAGGGCCTCTAGCCACCACAGACACCGTGGAGAATCCATACCGGAGAAGTTGAAGGCGGCTTTATTATCTCGGCGGGGCGATTTGTTGTAGGCGAGTGCTAGACTATCACGGCCGGTCATTACTAGGGTTGGGTATCGTTTGAATTTCCACAATTCTGATTCCGATTCTACTTTTCGATTCCGGTTCTTAATTCCGATTCTTTGAGGGGCAGGGTAAAAAAAATGATTATGTTCTTGTTGAGAAAAACAAGCATATCTGCCTTCTCAGGCATACCAGGAAGAAATGTTTGAATATTGTAAAGCAAAATGCTTCAATCTGGTGCACTTTAAGCAGAATGACTAGAGACTAGATCTAGGGGCTACAACTCTAAACACCCATATGAAAAAGATCGGTTTACATTTGAATAATTAAATAAGTATGTGAGCATAACCAATAACCTACCTTAGCCAATAACAAATACATGTAACGTATTTTATGTTTGTTGTTCATATCTTATTTTACTATTTTATTTATGCATATTTTTTTATCTCCAGTTTAAAACGATATGTCTGGTTTACTGTCCTATAGTATACATTGGAATGATTTCAAACCTGTTTTATCCCAATAATTATAAAAGAGAGCCTTGGAAATATGTGTTTACATAAATTGTGATCAAAACGTTTGAGACGCACTGAGATAACTTAGACTAAAGTGAACTATCTAAACACTGAGAGTCCTTTACCTCACTGAGCTGTAGTCATCAGCCTCTCAGTCTGACTGGAGAGGACTCTCCCTCCACATCATTGTAGAAACATCTTCTTCCGTGAGAGCAGGTAGCACCAGATGCTAATAACAACAGCGCCGGTTCCAGTGCGCCCTCCCTTTCTCCCTCGCTCACTCGCACTTTGGCTGTGAGCTGCGGTTGCCAGATAAGCCAACATCCCCCATTTTCATCACTTGCAGCGCCCATCCTACAGGGCGAAAGACACGTGTAACCGGGGTGAAAAAGGGCGTTACATTTACTTAATTATGAATATTGTTACATCAAGGCTGAAAATTAGGATGAGCACCAACGGTCAAAACATTTGTTTTCCCTCCCAGAGCTGTCAGCGCAGCGCCTCCACAGATCTGGCGCCCCAGGCGAACATCTATAACGCCAGTGAGACGGGCCGGCCCTGGTCTCAGGTTACGCTGTAGGAAGTGTAGGTACAACGCTACATTTCCCGTCCCGCTGCAGTCATACAGTATACGGCTACGGAGAACGGCGAGAAACATTTCCTCAGGAATCGAAAAGCGGAACCGAAATTCACATTTCTAAATGATGCCGTTGGAATCTAAATGTTGGAACCGGTTCCGGTACCCAACCCTAGTCATTACTGCCCTGCTCAAGGACTCCTACAAATGTTACTGGTGTAGAGAAAAATAAATCTAAGGGATTTGAACTTGCATGTGGGCGCATGTGCATTTTCTTTCCCGCTGGTGTGTCCAATCTGCTTCATGCAACCCACCTGCGACCCTGCCAGGAGAGATAACTCACTGTCAATATTTATTAACCTCAGACTGCATCCATAGAACACTCTCTCACACCCACCCACCCACGCACACACACACACACACACACACACACACACACACACACACACACACACACACACACACACACACACACACACACACACACACACACATACACATACACACACTCGTTATGCCCTCATATTGCTCACTGTCACACACAAATGCACACATACTCCAATCCGAACGCTCTCTGTCACACCACACCACCTCCTACCCCCCCGCTCGCACCTATGTCCCTGCATACAGATGTCCTTACACACACACACCACACACACACACACACACACACACACACACACACACACACACACACACACACACACACACACACACACACACACACACACACACACACACACACACACACACACACACACACACAAATAGATGCTAGCACTTCCTGTATTAGTATTCAGGGTGTTCCCCCACTATCTGAGTGTATGACACATGCCTGGTGGCCTATGGGAGCAGAGAGGCTTGTATCGCTAATGGAATACAACTCTCGCACATATAGAAGAACACCCACACTTGAAGAATACCAATATACTGAAATGCACATCATGAATGCTGGTCTGTGTGGGTTTCTTTCAGGGACATGTAGAGCAGAGGATAAAGGGTTAAGGAATGGAGGAGGGGAGCAAAAGGGTGATCAGATTGGCTTCCATTTGGTGTATAGTTTCTGCTGGTCTGTAATAGTATGTACTTGTTTTTTAGGGGATGTAAAACAAAAGTCTGGTTTTGTAATAACGAAATGCAATTATTGGCATGAAGTCAGACACTTTTCTGACACAACATGATCGTCAAAGCTGTCGGAGAGCCTCGGTGATGAGCCTCTGTATAACATATGCTGAACAGAGCACATGCTCCTATGCTAGTGTTCTCTCTGCTGCCATCATATTGCTATCACTGTCTGTCAACTGTCATGGATCAGATGTGCCTTTACAATCAAGGGAGACCGGCTGCCACTGGTGTCCAGTGGTTTCACTTGTCTGGCCTTTTCACTGCCGTGCAATTCATTGTAAACATCTGGAATAACGGGAGGAATATAGGGTCAAACTTCCTAATGTGATTCTTTTGCGTACATTTTTTAACCCAATAAGGTTTCCAAATTAATCTTGAGCATTAACATGTCAGCCCTGCAATATACATAACGTTCATAACATGCTCTTTACACGCGTGTGTGAGAGAGTTTAATCTGGGGTGTGAGAACGTAAGTGGACTAATTGTAGGATGTAAGTGTGGAGTAAATGGAGGATTGTGGACAGGAAGCAGAGGAGTCTTTACAAATAGGATTCTAATGTTATTCACCCCAGCAACAGGGTTGCCAGATAATCCTGCTAATATCCCCCTCTAGCAGAGGCAGCCAAATCCCCCTCCTATGGTGTAAGCTGTTTAACCTGCAACTGTCACGTTCCCTCGCTCTTCTCAGGCGCTCATTATGTCTCGCACTCATTGGAATAATTTCTTCATCCTTTATTCGCTTTCACATTTCGGCTCTAACATTGCTATCATTTGGTAATTGAAATATTTCAAGTTAAAATGAGTGTCTCTTCCCTCATTCAAACCGGAGTGAGTCTCAGCAGAGATGGAAGACAGACACACTGATGTTAGTTATTATGACTGCAAGAAAGGCTTTGTCACTAGTTTAGCTCGGAGGATGTCATTTAGAATCATTTCCTCACATTTCATCCGTAAAAAGCCTTAAATGCTTACTCAGTGTTGTTAAAAAAGGACACAGAAACAATGTCTCAACGATAATAACTTCTTTTGTCTGCTATATATATTCTCACAAATCAACTGTTAAATTATCACAGCTCAACATGGCCGAGAGCTAACAGCGCTAACAACTTCAACAGTGCTGACAGAGCATAGTTAACCTGAGGGTCGGTACCAAATACTTTGAACAGGAGCGAGGCTAATTTTCAGGTTCATAATACTAATTTCCACTGGCTTTCAGATTCAGTGTTGATCACCCACTTTGCTCTATATAACATGAATGAACAATTCAAGATGGAGTACTAAAGTGATCCCGACCTTTCGCCTCTCAAACTCAACACAAAGTACAATGCAATATTTAATTCTCCATCTTGGCAAGACTTGAGCAGTAAAACACCATACCTCATTCACACCAACGCAACTCCGGTTCAAGCTCCGTGCTAGAGCTTTTCAGGTTCAGAACCGGTTCTTCGGTTTGGCTCCGGCTCTTTTCACACCGCCCAGAGTCCGACTGGTGCTGCGTCATCGTTTGCGTCATGATGTAACCGTTTGCGTGCCTGCTTCATAAAGCCAAACCGCGCGGAAACCCCTCACAGCTCACACCGACAACAACAACAATGGCCGATTGTGTTGAAGCGCTACTCGTTTTGGTTTCTCTGTCGAAACGAAATGGAAGAAATGGGACGACTTTACTACCAACTGTAAAGTTGGTAGTAAAGTCGTCCCATTTCGCTACATTCAAAACTGCTTTACAATCGTAATCATCAACTTCAACGACGATTCCGACTCCCCCTGCCTCGACGTAAGCGTATGCGGCGCTTTTGCTCTAGCCGGACAATTTGTTGGTGCTTGAAACGAACCGGATTCCGGAGCTGAGAGGCTGCTCCGCTGCGGTGTGAACAGGAAAACCTGGTGCTTTTCAAGCTCCAGCTCCGAACCCGCCCTGAAGCACCGTTGGTGTGAATGAGGTATTAGTGATATCTGGATCTCAAGTCAAATATCCATGAGATGATCTCATTTCATCTTGCAAGTTGCTATATGTTTGTACTTCAGTATATGCATTTTTACATGATGATAACTACATTCTGTTTATTTCAGCATTCATTTTTTTTTTTGTTCATTAAGATGCGCACCCCCCACGGCATCATAAAAATGTTTAGATTTTTCACATACATTGGTAAACTTCTAAGCCACACTTTTGTTTCTGATCAGTTTAAGACCCCATTTACACGCATACGAAACGCAAACGAACCGAATACGATAAAGTCTTCCGTTCACACGAAAACGCCGGAGACGCTGTAGTACATATGCTACTGACCATGCTACAGCAGTGAGCAGGAGAGGCGGGGCTATGGCTTCATCGTTATCAGGAAAGTGATCGTATAGGACGTACACACGGAGCCGTTTGGCCACACGGAGCGTTCCGTTTGCAGATCTATCCACCTTGGGATCCGTTATCGTTTGCGGGGTCTGTTTCCGCGGTTCCGTTACGGCCTCGTGTGAACGAACGGGCTATACGGAAGAGAAAAGTAGCGGATACAACCGTTTGCGTTCTCGTGTAAACAGCACCTAACATAATAAAGTCAGAAGTGAGAATGTGTGTTAAAGCCGGCCTTTGAGCGGTGGGCGATCAAATGTTGTGGGAGTCAAAGTCGACTGCAACTGTGTGGTTCTTTCAAAGTGCTGCAAACAAGAACTTGTACTCTTCAGAAGCTACTTAGACATCTCTGTTTGTCAGTTAATAAAGCATTAATGCTATGTTATGTTAAAATGCCTCTGTTGACAGAATGATTATGCCAGGGGAAGTTGGTGTTGTTTGAGTCCACAGGGGCATGTGTGTAATTTATATTCTCTGCTCACCCCTAGGTGAGAGGGATGATTAGCATCAGTGATTAGGTATTTATGAGGCTCTGCTAATCAGCCACATAAACACCTACGCTGAGTTATTTGAACATCTTTCTTTTAGAAGTTTCAAGGCGAGGAAGGCACTGCTGTTTTTTACGATATTGACATTTACCAATGTATATGTTCAGATAAACACTGGGTCCTAAAAATCAGTCTGACATTGAACAATTGTGATTTATGTTTCACCATAAAACAATGCTGGCTGGAGACAGGTAGTTGCTCAAATGAAGCGGTGGATTTTTTCGATAAAGACTTCAAATTGAAGAACCACAGTTGAGCAACTCAGGTTTAGTGGTTTATAAAACATAACAGAGGCACAGTGTAGACAAACGGCTCTTACAAGTTGTGTGTCTGTAAGTAATCTCCCAAAGCAGACCCACTGCTGGGCTTACACATCGCTGCTGTTGATTATCTCGTTAACAAACACGCACACCTAGCCGTGCTCTCCACAGCGCCGACTGGAAACTTCTCTCTATCGAGCGGTGGACTTTTCTATCTTTTCCTTTTTTTCTTCCTCCTCCCCTTGCTCTCTTTCTCGCTCATCCTTCACTTCCTTGACTCTCTCTCCCCTGTCTTCCCTTCCTAATGAAAGGAGGAGATAGAATCTCAGGGCCAGCTCATTAAAACATACTCCCAATTAACTGTCAGCCTTCTCTCCACAGACAGATGGAGGGAAAGCAAAGAATGTATGGCGGGATGGAGGAGGGGAGGTGATGCGTGGAAAGAGCAGAATATATATTAAAAAATGGCTATAGCTTAAGGAAGAAATAAGTGTGTTTTTTGAAAAATGCAAAGATAATTTCTGTCTGTATGAGAGTGGGAGAAGGAAGAGGACAGTTAATTAAGTACAGTTTATGAACACTGCCAAGTCTTAAGGACCTATCTGTGTTTTATCAGCCACTTGGAGATGATTAAGTGTGTGTGTGTGTGTGTGTGTGTGTGTGTGTGTGTGTGTGTGTGTGTGTGTGTGTGTGTGTGTGTGTGTGTGTGTGTGTGTGTGTGTGTGTGTGTGTGTGTGTGTGTGTGTGTGTGTGTGTGTGTGTGTGTGTGTGTGTGTGTGTGTGTGTGTGTGTGTGTGTGTGTGTGTGTGTGTGTGTGTGTGTGTGTGTGTGTGTGTGTGTGTGTGTGTGTGTGTGTGTGTGTGTGTGTGTGTGTGTGTGTGTGGGGGTGGGGGCCCGGGCCCGTCTACACTACAGGCATCAACAAATCTTGAAGCTGGGCGTGTCTGAGGCTTGGCGATTTCTCGCGACCAACAACCAATCAGGAATCCCCCGCCCCCGACATACAAAGCAATAGCAATGTTAAAATGAAGTAAACTGGATATAAAATCCCCAAACAGGCGAAAACCTACCAGTTTCACCCACTGTCTCTGCCTCCTCCCTCCAAGCCTCGCTCCTCCGGTTTGTATCCCGTAGAGGAACAGAGACTGATCGTACAGCACCGGGTGATTCACTACCGCTATAATGAATTTTCCCTCCATTTTTTTTAATATGAGGAAATGACCTGCGTAGTCTCTCCCAGCATTCACACGGTTTGATTGGCTAGCGCTTGTACTGGCAGATTTGCATACGCGGGATTTGATTGGCTGATGCCAAGCATCGAGCCGATAGATGCTCGTGATGCTTGCAAAGCCATACCATGCTCCCCACAATGCAGTTCGGCGAAGCTTACAAATCTTCTACGTCACCCCATTCAAATGAATGGGCGAAGCGTTGAAAGCATTTTCCGATGCCTGTAGTGTAGACGGGCCGTAAGCCATCACTGCTTGAATGGTTGAGTCATTTGTCTGTTATAGCTTAACTTTAAGATAACTCTGACCGTCAGGGTTGCTTTAAAAATAAGGACAGTTGGAGAACAGGTTATGCATACATCTCATCAAACTGTCATTCTGTTTTATTGACAAATTTGTCCCAGAATTTGGTGCATTTGGGGATTGAAGTGACATTGACAATATCCAGCCAATTTAGCCAATCAGGAGGCCACCGTTTGTTAGCATGAGCAACCTAGCTGCTACGTTAGCACCAGGGTAGCTGTTTCGTTAGAGAGACGCAACAACAAACCATATTCACTCCACAAAGTACATTGAAACGTGCTCTATTACACCGTGACTGTGAGGGAAAGTGAAGTTACATCTCCTCTCGTACAACTCCTCTGCTGCCGGCTTCACTCAGACTGCTGTGAGATAAACTTCATACAATAAGAAAAGATATATATCAAAAATAAATGACGATAGTTTCAATTTGTGGCAGAAGCCTTCTTTGAGACAAAAGTGTTTGATATGTACACAGAACTGTTAGTCTTGCAAATCCATCTGCAAATATGCAGAGAATAGGGCTTTATCACTTATACTTTAGGGGGTGATCAAATGTTTCTGTTTTTCTCTTTCGGGAGTTATTTTTAAATACACTATTTCATTTTAAATCGTATCCTGTGCAATATGTGTTTTGTATTATTAAATAACGTGTGTGTGTGTGTGTGTGTGTGTGTGTGTGTGTGTGTGTGTGTGTGTGTGTGTGTGTGATGAATAGAGGAATGATGGTTGTGTATGTTTGAGAGGGAGAGAGTGATGACTGGGCAATGTCACCGGCCGCATTAATCGATCACCGCTCCCCGTGCGCTCATTGAGCATGCTGAATAAAAGCTGTATGTGGGTCCCTCAGCTGCCGAGAAAACCCTCCTCCTCAGTAGCTTTACAGTTCACACATCCTGTTGCGCTCCCTATACTGAAGCAACTGAAGCATTGACTTTAATTACATGCATTATGTCAACACGTTTCACAGAACTGTATTGGGTTAGTTGAAAGCAACAATATTAAATTGAACCTGCCATTTTTTTTATTTAAACGTATAATAATTGCTTTCATTTAACCTAAAACGGTACCTCTTTGCCGCTTCTCCATCCTGTCCCGGAACACTATCTTCCTCTCTTTATCTCTCTATTAACGGGGGGGGGGGGTGTGTGTGTGTGTGTGTGTGTGTGTGTGTGTGTGTAATGAATATGAAACTAAAAAGGATAGATGAGTGGGTGTTTTAAATATGTTGGGAAAAGGAAGGAGGCTTGCTGGGACTGAATTTCTCTTTGCTCGCTGACTGAAAGAAAACACTCACTGATGTTTAGCTAAAAGCGATGAAGATACACACGAGCAAAGCACTAATAAACAGTAAACACAAAGGGTGACGGGAATACAAGAGTGAATAAATTAACCACATTTCCTGTGGATTTACTCGATGTCCTTAAACCTTCGGAGAGATATCCTGGAGTTGAAATCGCAGAGAAAGAGGAGAGTGTTGACTCTGATTTCTCCTGACAGTTTCCTGTCCTGCAGGCCCTCAGGGTGTGTGTGTGTGTGTGTGTGTGTGTGTGTGTGTGTGTGTGTGTGTGTGTGTGTGTGTGTGTGTGTGTGTGTGTGTGTGTGTGTGTGTGTGTGTGTGTGTGTGTGTGTGTGTGTGTGTGTGTGTGTGTGTGTGTGTGTGTGTGTGTGTGTGTGTGTGTGTGTGTGTGTGTGTGTGTGTGTGTGTGTGTGTGTGTGTGTGTGTGTGTGTGTGTGTGTGTGTGTGTCACTGGCTCCTTTGGTCGATCTTTCCTAACATATGTCTGCTGTCTCCATGGTAACGTGATACACCAGAATCACAGTCCACCTGAGGTTGTGACTTTCTCTGAGGAGAGGAAAGCAGCTCCGTCACAGGTTCACTTTAATGCCGTCCTCATAACTCAACGTTTATCAAGAAACAAAGTCAGACACACCATGATATCGGTCCCTTTCTGTTGTGAGTTTAGTACATCTGCGAGCATGGACCATGGACTTGGCTTTGATTGTGTACTGACGAGAGAGTCGATGTTATTGACTCATGTTTTCTAAAGGAGAACATCAAAGTGTGTTGATAGGAGTGCGCCTGCATGTACAAATAGCTGTATAAAGCTGCGGGGAAGCGGTGTGTGGACCTGTCAGCGCAGCTTAGATGAGGCCGAATGTAACAATCACATTTAAATAATTGGTTTGAACGGAATACTAATAAGGACGATGGTCCGTTCTGTGACTCTCCAGAACACTCACATGGCCAGTCCGCCCCTGTGTAGCATATTATTTCGATGAGAGATGAGCAGATCGCCGCTGGGCTTTCAACAAAAGACACAGCCACACAAAAACTGCGGCATGTGTACAGCTCCTTATGGGTACTGCAGTTAGTGAAGTGCTTTCCTCTGTGGTGAAACGATCAGCACCACGGAGGAAAGCGGCAAGAGAGCGGGGCTGCGCTGCGTGCATGGCTTCCTTCTGCAGGTAACGGGGAGACGCACTCTGGCTCTCGTTCAGGATCCGAAAATACAATTTAAATATTTTGCACACTTACTCCTGGTGTGCCACTGGTTACGGTGCCGCGTGCCAATGGTGTCCCGCGTGCCAGCGGTTGCCGACCCCTGGTGTAGCCCATTACTCGGGGCATGTCACCTCTGGTTACAGCTACCTTTCATAGACACCTGGCCGATTCTAGCGCTTTAATGCTACTCGGGGCAAGTCTTCACAAGAATTGGGATTCAAAACCGCCGACCTTAGATTCAACGTGGGAAGTGTTAGGCCGTGGCAACATGTTTTGAGAATCCAGAGAATACATGCCCATCATGCAATTTCTGAACTGGTGGAGTTATTAAGCTACGACAAGGGTGGCTCGGTCGGTTCATCTCAATTTAGTGCCCACATTTTTCTCACGAGAAAGCAGTGTTTGAGCGATCGTGTTTGATTGCATTAACACTCTTTTTGTGGGCGTGCACGAAGTCTTAGCCATTGAAGATTACTGCTTGTTTTAGCTTTTATTTTTATTTTGTTAAATATATTTTCTGGGATTATTCTCAAATAAATCTAAAAATGAGGATGGTACAGCCATTGCTGTGTTTAGAGCAAATTAATTCATAATAAACTATAGATCAAGATCGACCCAACATGTAACGACATGGACATTTTTCCTTAAACAAGATGTTGGTAACGGACATTCTCCTGGAATAATAGACAGATTTATGTTTTACATAATATGTAAAACATAGATGTATATTCATAGATGTATATTATACATCTATGAATACATGAACAAATCAGGTAGACATGTCTTCCCTGTGTGTGTGTACGAGTCTCAGCGATGCATGATTTCCATAAGCTGCAGAACACGTCTGCTCAAAACTGGTATCTGTAAAAATGCCAACCCATTATTCCTGCGGATTCACAATCTCTATAGAAAAACTCACCTGTTGCTGAACTTCTTAACATTCAAACAACAACATCTTGTTTACCAGCTAAGCTTGTTTTTGTGCGGAGCCCTATCTGAAATGCATAGCATGTTGTGTATTGAGTTCTGGCTGAATAGAAATGTCCTTTTTCTTCCTCACACGTTGCTTGGAATTGAAATGGTGAAAACTCGCATGTGATTCCTCCGGATTTGTTTTATTTTACAAAGAGGTCAGAATAATTGTATCCTCTAACGAGCTGTTTAATAAGCTCCCGGTTTCTCATAACAAGTGACATCCAGGACAGAGCCATATAGCATAGCTTCTCTCATTATAAAAACGATAGTTAAAAACCAACAGTGAAGGAATATACATTCATTAATGGATTTTCTGGGAGCTTAAACCACCACCATGGTTATCAAGTATTCATTTATAACACATCTTTGGATAATGTTAACTTTATTTAAATATTTAGAACCTGAAGTTGAAGAGATAACTCCATGTTTTATGTATTTATGGAAGTGAGAATCAAGTTGATCAGTCGTTCAGTAAGCAACTTGCCTTTTTGATATACAGTCATTGTATTTATCATTAAGAAGAATGCTTTTAAAGCGGTAAACAAATATCTGATTAGAATATAAATTGAGTTGATTCAATTATAATCCTATCTCTTTCTCTCTCTGACATCTTCCTCCTTCCGAATGCAGAAAAAATGTCTAAATCTGCATTTAAATTGAAAGCTATTCATCTGCATACTTCTGATTATTCAATTAATTTGCCTTCTGTTTTTTCACCCCCACCAATCAGCCGCTACGCCAGGCATGCACAGGAATGGTTTGTTGTTGTTGTTGTTGTTGTTGTTGTTGATGCTGCTGTTGGTGGGACAGTGTGGAGAAAAAACAAGAAGAGGTGGAAATCTTAAGAGGCAAAAGTGTAAATGAGAATTATTGTTGAACTTCAATGCGTCACACCTCAGCATAGAGATGAATAGAGATACATGTATGCAGCAGAGGGAGGTGAAAGCCTGACAGAGAGGGGGAGACGGAGAAGAAACTCCCCTCATTAGCCGGGGAAAGCGAAGACCGAGGTCAGCTGATCTGTGAACTGCATGTCACCACCTTAATAAAGACCCATCGGTCACGTATGCACACACAGTGGGAAGCATCTCTTCTAGCAGTAGTGTCCGTAAAGGTTCAGTGAAGCTGTCTTTAAGCATTTCATGAAGGGCTGCCGGAGTTAAAATATACATTTTTTGTAGAGTGGTGATTGATCATGATCTTTGCGGCCTGGTCACAGTACTTGTCTTGCCGGTCACAGAAACACATCATCGAAACGGCTCATCAAATGGAAGTGAGAACGCAGAGAGGTTTTGCAAGTTAGACTAATCAAAACAGCCAAGGGCAGAGCGTGGCACGGCAAGAATATGATACTAACAGGCTTACACAAGCAGAGGCTTTCTCTTTGAAAGATGAAAAGACGACTTGTTTTCTATTGATTATATCATGTTCAAAAAAAATAAAGGAACTCCTAATTAGTAGTACATCAAAGCTTGGCACCGTCTGTTAAACTAATGGGATAAACAAGGTTGCAAGAAATCAGATGTGGTTACATATAAATGATAAATAAGTAAATGTAATTGCATCAGAAGTGGTGTGGGAAGAAAGAGTTAATTAAAGATATTAATACGAGGTCAGAAGTTAATATTCATTTCACCTATGACTATAATGAGAGAGAGAAACCCCCACTGCTATTAGATCAACATATAATCATTAGAACCACAATCGGGCTGTATCACAGCATGGCCCAATGCGACATGGTACTGAACCATTAGAAGATGAAACCCCACTTTAGTCACAGAGAGAGAGAGAGAGAGAGAGAGAGAGAGAGAGAGAGAGAGAGAGAGAGAGAGAGAGAGAGAGAGGAGAGAGAGGAGAGAGAGAGAGAGAGAGAGAGAGAGAGAGAGCGAGAGAGAGAGAGAGAGAGAGAGAGAGATAGAGAGAGAGAGAGGAGAGAGAGAGAACACACTTGCCTGAAGCATTTTTTTTTTATTTACGGATTTCCATCAGTATGTTCGTCCTTCCCTTTCTCATGAGCGCGATATATCATGATCTCCCTCAGAGAATTCCTCCACAACTGTCCGCTTAGACTCGACGATGAACTGATTTGGTTTTGGTGGTCAAAGCCTTAAAGGTCACGGTCATCTAACGATGTGCATCTCATTTTTATGGACCCGATATCTCAGGAACTCAATCATTGGAATGCTTAAAGAGGCTCCGTTATCCCTTTGGGGTTTTCTCTTTCCTGTAGTGTTATAGTGGTTTGTGTGAATGCAAATGGCCTGCAACGGCTAACATCCTAATACATGGCAAAAATGAAATAAAAATGGGACATCTCTAAGCGGCTAACGAATCAGAGCAGACTGGACTCTGGTTTCAGACAGAGGGTGGAATGGAAACCGCTTCTTGATGAGTTTGCAGAGCCACTTCGAGGTAGTTGACCGAAATCTTTTGGTTATAATATAAGATCAAGTAGGATTAACAATGGAGGACATCTTATGAAAAAAAGATACACGGCTAATTTCAAGGTCAGGAAAAACAGCCGATATCGTTGCCTCTTACTCGATCTGTGCTCTGGCAGGAAGTGAAGTGGCCGATTATGCAAAAATGAATGGTCAAAGGCCACTTAGTCTATGAGGCGAATATGAGTATTGACTCATGTACGTTTAAGAAATACCTTGCTCGTTCCATTCAAGTGCTTTATTAGAAAGTTACAATGATCAGCAGGCGGCCCACTACCGCCGGTATTTAAATAAAACAAACTAAACGAATCCAACAGGCGTGCGGATGTGTGCGGTCAAAAACATTGTTCCGACCTCCTCTCGAGACTCCCTGCTGTGTCACGCTGGCAGCGTCATTTATACCTGAGAATGCGCACTCCATTCTGCTTTCTAACAAAACATAAAACTAGAGCAGTCCATAAGCTAAACAAAACGGTGTAATTATAATTCATATTTCTTCAGTTCATTTGAGATAACTTAAAAGAACATCCAATTGGCTCACCAAAGCCTAAATGGCTCTGGCAGGAAGACAAAGGCAGTGTTTTTGTTTCTGCTTCTCATGTGCGTGTTTCAGGGCGTGGGTGCGCACCTTCACTCTGAACCCGGCCTGCTCTCTGAGAAGGAGAGTGTTTGTGATTCAGCACGCAGCTCCTCGGTTGGATGAGGTCACTATAAAGCCCCGCCCTGCATCTCAAGACAGGAAGCATCGATTTCCTTTAATTGGATAGACTTGAAAAGAGGGGATGAATGGGGAAGCTCTCCTCCTCTCCATTGTTGAGCTCTGTCCTTCGTATGAAAATTAGTCTCGTTACATTCCTACCCGTGATCCCGGAGAACTACTTTTGGTCTGTCGGTTGTTGTGAAACTGAAACTGGTTATTGCTTTGTCCTCACCTTATTACCTACTGCATCTCCTTCGCTCCGCTGGATTGAGAAAAATCCAGTTTAAAACAGAAGCTTATTGTTTTCAGAAAGGTCAGATATTGTTTAAAACACTTTATAGTGAAGCGTGAATATGCAAATGAGCATTGATAAGGTCAGTATTTGAATGAAGCTGATTTCAAAGAATCTTTCCCTGACCTTTTATTAACTTGTTTTTCTGACAATATGGATACGTGAGTCAATCTAACAAGTGTTAGCCGGCAGTGTGGCCCTCTGAGTCTCGTTCTCTGCTTCTCTTTAAGCCATAACATCTGCTTTTTATTACACATTTTAGCCCTCATGATGTTTAATTTTAATCAAAAATATAATTCAATAGGTTAGTAAATCTTGCCTTAATGGTAGTAACAAGCACTCAACCACTCCATCTGTACTCCAGTGCAAGATGGTTCCACTGTACGTGAACAGAATAACACAACGTTAGCGCCAAGTACTTCATGAGGCAGATTAGCCAATAGAAGTACAGCTTCATTTGCAGTCATTTAAAGAGCCAGGTATGGGCCCTCTGTGAGACATTACCAGAGCTAGCATGGTGATTGCATTAGCGTATTCATTACAACAAGTATGCACTTGTATATGCTAGAAACTATCAATCAATTGAAAAACACTTTTTTTCCTATGTCTGATTGGCTGGGCAGATTGCAAACCACGCCCCGTAAAACGCCCAAAAAGTTTTGTGAAACCACCATTTTATTATCCTCGCATTATTAGCATTAGCATTATTAGCATTATTAGCATTAGCCCAGCGCAGAAACGGAGAGAGACTAACTTATGGCAACACAAAATAAAACATGGCAGCGGTGGAGATGAGGAGGTTTCGGCGCTGGCGATTTACTCAGAAGGCTTCAGTAGAAGCTGCTGGGAGTCCCAGCAGCTTCTACTGAAGCCAGTCCCCAACTCCGGGGACTTTGGGCGGCAGTATACGCCGTGAAGTGGCCAGTAAACCCAAAGCAGCAGAAGTGACGTCAGCGGCTTCATTTGTCTAATTCTCCCTCAGGGACTTTTTCCGGTGTGAACGCGATCTGTACTCAGTTCATGAGAACTAAAGAGTTCTCATGAACCTTTGTGGGAAAAGTACTGCGGTGTGAACGCGCCTATTGTGCTTATTTTTAGATTCATATTTGTAGTTAGTGCCTCTAGTACAGGGGTCACTAACCTTGTTTAGGATGAGCGCTACTTTAAAATAAATAAAACAAGTCGGGAGCCACTTTTACTCCTTGTTTTGTTTTTTGCAGTGTATATATTTAGCGCATTTTAACATTATTATCTGCTTACACACGGCATCTATTGCACGTCTGTCCGTCCTGGGAGAGGGATCCCTCCTCTGTTGCTCTCCCTGAGGTTTCTCCCATTTTTCCCTTTAAACTGGGTTTTCTTTGGAAGTTTTTCCTTGTACGATGTGAGGGTCTAAGGACAGAGGGTGTCGTATTGTCATACTGATATTCTGTACACACTGTGAAGACCACTGAGACAAATGTAACATTTGTGATATTGGGCTATATAAATAAACATTGATTGATTGATTGATTGCTTACCTTTAACCTTTGGGTGCTGTTTGGGTCTGTGGGACCAGTTTTCAGTGTTTACTCAAATAAAATGTATTCAATTGAATTATTTTAACCTACATTATTTGGGGATGGACCTCACCTCCTCTAGGGGTGTCCGGGTTGAAATGTTGAAGTTAAAAGCATCAATCTGGAGCCGCTCTCAACACTCATGAAAGGGAGCTGTATACTTTTCAATAATACAAACATCTTTAGAATATGATCATCAACCAATAACAAATCACTTAAACTGGTTTATTCTTATCTTATGTTACCTAGTTAGCATTCTTTCTTTTTATTTATACATATTTTACTAATCACTCCCCTTTTAAACTGTGTTTTTTTAATGTACTGTCCTATACACACTGGAATGATTTCTTACTTTATTTTGTACAACTAGGCTATACTGAATAGATAAAGGTGTGCTCTCTTTAGCTCTCTGTCTCGCTCGCTCCTCCGTGACGATGACGGCTTGCGCTAAAAAAAATAAAATAAACATAGGCTATTTGTAAAGTGGGGGAAACAGGATTTCGAAAAGTGGTGGGGACATGTGGAAATGATGTGTGTGTCAAGTGCAATAAACATATATGCAAGTTGCAACACACACACACACAGAGTAAAGCTCTGCCCCTCATGTGCTGTGTCGGCTGCACGACTCGGCGGTGCCATGGGGCTGCTGTGTGTGTAGATTCTGCCAGAAGGCACGGTCACACTCCTTATGAAGCGGGGAGGTGCCACATTGCTTTTCTTCAACGCTTCTGCAATGCTGGTCCCGCAAATCAAGCAAGAACGTGATTGGTCGATATTCATTGTGGGGGGAGGAGGGGTGTTGGATAGATATAGAGTTGTAGTAAGTAGATAGGGTTCGCTGTGATTGAGGTTTCGTTTATGCATAGGGTAGATTCTTTTAATTACATTTCCTTTTTTGCTTTGTGTATTTTTTACGTTTTGGATTTGCTTGGCGAGCTATTTTTAGAACATGCCCCGCGGCACCGTGTTGGCTACCCCTGCTCTCGCATGACATATTTACGTGTAATATATTCAAAAAGCTCTTTATTTTTCATCACCTCTTTTCACCTTCTGTTTGAAACCCAGTCTGCTCTGATTGGTTAGCTGGCCGACTCTGTTTTGATTGGTCGTCAGCTTAGTGATGTCCCGAACACAAGAGAAGCTACTGGTGATGATTTTTTGCAGTTCTGCTTTTTGTTTCAGTGCCGTGTCTGGATTGTCTGAATGGAGTTGGGTAGGAGAAACATTTAGGAGCAACAAAACATCCCTTGCATGACGATCTCTATAGCTGTGGGCTTCATCCTGCAATGTTGAACAATCTGGATGTAGCAGGAAGAAATATATGTTTGAGTCGGATCCTTACACACTGTTGACATATTGTGTGTTGACATTTTCCAGATAACCAATAAATATTGTTTGAATTTCACAAAAAGAAGCAACTCATTGTCTTCTCACTGGAAACGGGACATTAAAGCAAAAAGGTTGTGATGGTCTCTTTTTCTGAGAGCTAGCCTGGATCCTACCTTGACGGTATAATATCCGTGTACCGTATCACCTTAAGGTAAAAGAAGACATGTTCTGATAGATATACATGTGTCCAAAGCGATCTTTATTATTATTATGTCATTTGCTACCATTTTACTGAAGGAAATATAAAGCATTATGAAAGAAATGCATCAAATGCTGGGTTTGGACTAAAAACGGCTCTGGTTGAGAACATGTCGCTCTGAGTGAAGACCTTGATCGTGGGGGTGTTTGTGTGAAGGCTTTGCACATCTGAGCGATTAAGTTGTTATGCAGTCCTTGTTTATTCTGGTGTTCTGCTTTCTCTCTCTCTGTGGAGACTGGCTGGTTGGACATGTCTTTAAGTTAGCTCTGATCCCCAGGGTGTCAGTACCTGCTCAAACACTACCTTTGCTTTGTTTTTCTCACATTGAGTCATCGGTGGTGGCTTTAGGGATTTCAGTGTGAGTTTGTAAGCCTAACGACTATAAATTGACATTTGGTACACATCTAGATATTTTGCAAATTATGAAACCCTTGCTTTGACACTTGGTTCATTTGGTTATTGTAATTATACTTAACTGATACAAAACGAATGACGTTTTTTTTATCAGCCTCAGATATATGTTGTGTTTAGTGCCAATTAGCAAATGTTTGTGTTGCTATAGTGTCATGGTTATGCTAATGTTAGCCTACATTAGCATAAGGTAACTGTGCCTAAGCCTTGGCCAATTGCATCGTTAGCAAATCGCCTCACATTCAACCAAACCTCTACTGTCGGTCTGACCATTCATTTCTTTATATTATGTACCAACTCAAGGATATTGGGAAACAATAACACTTTTAGCTGCAAAGAGATAACAAAGATAACAGTTTTAAAACCGACATGTCTGACTCACACACATCAGATGTATTCAAAACTTATTTGAAAATAAAAGGAGAGCTTTGTCTTTAGACTGCTTCTCCATAAATCTTAAAAAGAAACTTGCCAAATCTTTTTAAACTCAATGTTTTCCCTTCCCATAGTACTTGATCTTGTCATAGTGTTGAAACCGTGGTGTGTGTGTGTGTGTGGTGTGTGTGTGTGTGTGTGTGTGTGTGTGTGTGTGTGTGTGGTGTGTGTGTGTGTGTGTGTGTGTGTGTGTTGTGTGTGTGTGTGTGTGTGTGTGTGTGTGTGTGTGTGTGTGTGTGTGTGTGGACACTTGGAATCTAAATGCTGTGTGGGGTCTCTGGTGTTTCTCCAGAGAAGGAAGCCGTTATCTTCGTATTTCTTTCCTGACAAACTGTGGGTGTCCTCGGGTCCCATGGGCCTCTATCAAGTTGTCACACACACACACACACACACACACCAAAGTCTGTTCCGTGTACAAACTTTGGCAAGAGGTGTTTAAGACATTGATATCTCCATGGTAACTGGCCGCAGAGTTTTCCTTTGATGTATGTGTTCCATGTTCGTAGAGACGTGTGCAAACACGTGTGTGTGTGTGCCTGTGATGCGAGCAGCAGCCTGAGGATATGGCAGAGCTTTCAGAGGAAACACACCAGGGAGCGTCACTGAAATAAAGCCGCAGAGTGAGGCGATGAGATGGGGCGATGGAGAGAGTCAGGAGGAAGCCGGTGTGATTAGAGAAGCCGCCGTGTCCGCGGCAGCGAAGGGGAGATTGATTCTAGAAAGAAAACAAGACCTTGAGTTTGTTCAACACACAAACATACATACTGTTTAGTCCGCCAGAAAAATATGAAGTACGCACAGAGATGGAAGAAGAATTCAGATGCTTTACTTAAGTGAAAGAACTAATACAACGCTGTAGAAATACTCCGTTACAAGTGTTGACTTAAAGCAAGTATAATAAGCAGAATGTAGGTCAAGTGCTAAATGGGGAAATGAACATACAAACTCAAAAGGATTCGAATGAAATTAGAAAAACTCACATTTTCAAAGAGGCCAATTCATTTTCTCTCAAACTTGTTGGCTCGTTTGATTCATAGCAAAACATCATTATAAACTCTCAAAACATCCTATTTTTTAAACATCTTTTTAAAACCGTCCTTATTAAAGTCACATGGACGCAGTGGTTTATTTTCATTTTAGGGAAGCACAGGTTCACCCCACCCTGACGCCACTGCAGTCAGCATACCGGTGTGTCCTTGGGAAAGACACTTCGTCCTAAATTGTTCCAGTGGGTATTGTCCACAGTATTCGATGTATTACATGTCTTATATACAGTATGTAATGTAAAGCGCTTTGAGCACTTGGAAAAGCGCCAACATAAAAACCGTGAATTATGAACTCAAGGGTGGAAGTATAAAGTTCACTCAAAGAAAATATGCAAGCAAAGTACAAGTACCTCAAATTTGCAATTAAGAACAACACTTAATTAACTGTGCTTAGCTACATTCTACCACTTAGCACTGTATATACTTTGCATGTGTTTTTAAATGAAGTATGCCAGGAGTACCAGGATGTTGTAGTCGGTATTAAATGGTTGCAATAGATGTATTAAGAAAGTCACTGCTAAAGTCAAAGTGGTTATACTCAACTTTGTAAAGCAGATTATTGAGGAACTGTTGCATTATGGGACATGTCGTTTCTTTTAATTCCCAAAACATAATGTCATGACATCACCGCCTGTCCACACGTCCGAACCAGAGGAAGCAACTTCTCTTTAAACGAGAAATGATTCCCTAACTTTTTGATAATGAGCCAATTAAAGATAGGAATACACATTTAATCTGGAAGCAGCACCCTGGTCGTGTGTCACGGTGGCCTGGAGGTCTGAGGTGCTTACCACGAAGCCGCAACAAATCCTCCTGCAGACCTTCGTTGCATATCATCCTCCTCCCTCCTTCAGTTCCTCTCTCCGTCACAAAGTGCCACATGCCAACAGAAAGAAGAAGAGTCAACAAGGTCATAAGACTTGTTTGGCCGTGTGAAGAGAATGAATGTTATTAAAGAACAACTTATATTTATTAATAGCTTCAACACTTTCCATATACATTAGGAAAAAGGAACATTCAGCACAGATCTCCCACACCTCTGAATATTGATTTTTGGGTTATTTTGTATAAATATGTCTTGGCGGTGGTTGCCTGGCCCTCGTGAGAGTACATGTGATGTTGCCGTGTACTTTGGTTTTGGAGTATAAGGTATAGGTATTTGATTTTATGCAGAAAAAGGCAACGAAAGAAGCAGCAACGAAAAAAGCAGCCAGTGTAATTAAGTAGACGGGAAGTATAATCAATTGATAGTTTGATAGAGTGTTAATTTAAGTCATGAATTACTCTGGAAGACGTTGAAGCAGAATTAAAGAGCTCTCATTTAATGCAAATTCAAAAAAATACCCAATTAAGTCTTTTGAAGTGGAGATTAGAAACAAAATCATCACTGCATTAGATGAATCACCAATTTAAACTGAATTAAGCAGCATTGTAGTTTCTAGTCAGCATTCACTCCAGAGTGGTGCAGAGATAAATCCTCAAACCCAATAATGACTTTCAGTTCCCGTGTCTCAGCGTCAATGGGTTTTGAAACGTGTATCGGTCAGATGACTGCAACGGGGTGTTTGGCTCGTTTTTGGCCAGCTGCAAAGCGAGCTGACCGGCTAGTTTTATTTTGTTCACCACTTGTCCAATTATATTAACAGACATGTCATTGATCCGACGGGATACGGTGTTATTCGACAGGGGAACTTTCTTGAGTGCTTCGGCTGCTTTCTTGTCCATCATCATTTCGGCCAACGCCGTCGCTGCAGGGAGAATGAGCTCCTCAACAATAGAGTGAGGCTTTTTTGATTTAGCCACAAGCAGGGGCACGGCGTAAGATGCCTCGAGTGCTTTCATTGACACATTCGTGGCTTTCATCGTTACCGTCTGGCTCGACTTCAATTCCGACAGCTTTCGTCTGTAAAATTCTTCACTTTTATCGACACTTCCCGAGTGTTTGGTGTCTCTGTATATGCGCTGGCTTCATCGCACTATTAGCCAGGACTTCACCTCAACAGAAGCACTGAGGCTGCGGTGGGTCCGCAGAAGTAGAAATGAATCCACTGTACGGCCTTGGTTTCAGTTTGGCCTCTTTCTTACGTTGCTCGGCGGGCTCCTCTGAACCCTGGCCTGAATCCAGAGCAAGCGGACGTTTCAGACATTTATCCATAGCGCAGACCTACCAGTATTTTTCTGGCTGCAGGTAAGCAGCTGTTTTCATTGTGGGATTTTGGCGCGGTTGTGCGTGCCACAGACTATTGTCTCCCTAGGGAAACAAATAGCGCACTATCATTTTTGACGGGATTATTATTTGTTTTACTTGTCACCTTGGAATTCCACGTACCCCCTACAGTTCCCTCGTGTACCACTAGGGGTACGCGTACCCCCGGTTGGGAAACACTGTTCTAGAGGAACCTGGAACCGAGGGAAACTCTGAAAGAACACGCCCATTGGCTACAAATCAATATCTGATTGGTTGATCAAACTGTCAGTCCAAACGTACGCTCTCATTCAGTGCAACGGCCAGGGCATTCGATCAAGGATGTAGAATACCTTGTTGAAGGATATTCTACCCAGAGACCCAGAACAAGATCTGATTGGTTGCTTTCTTTTCTAACACAAACCCACTGAAATGCGTAGTGCATGGTCCGAGAAGGACAAACAAATCAACGTAACACTGTAATATTACAGATCAACAACACGGATACCATTCACATTTATTCCTTTTTATATACATCACGTCAAACACGAGTCCACCTTTAACTTAGCGATGGTTACGTGTCATGTGATTATTGTTTGGTATGGCAACACATTAGCTATTTTTTTACATTACATTACATTTAGCTGACGCTTTTATCCAAAGCGACTTACAATAAGTGCATTCGACCAGGAAGACACAACCTTGAAGGAAACGGAATCATAAAGTACATCAGGTTGCATAGAGCCAAGTATTTCAAGTGCTACTCAACTGGCTTTAGATAAGCCAGTCCTTTATTAGCATATAAGTGCTTTGTTAGTAATTCTATCGCTCGAGGTGGAGTCGAAAGAGATGAGTGTTCAGTCTGCGCCGGAAGGTGTGTAAGCTTTCTGCTGTCCTGATGTCAATGGGAGCTCATTCCACCATTTTGGAGCCAGGATAGCAAACCCACGTGTTTTTGCTGATGTGAACTTGGGTCCCCTTCGCAGCGAGGGTGCAGCGAGCCGTTTGGCTGATGCAGAGCGTAGAGCACGCGCTGGGGTGTACGGTTTAACCATGTCCTGGATGTGGGAAGGGCCAGATCCATTCGCAGCATGGTACACAAGTACCAGTGTCTTGAAGTGGATTCTAGCAGTTACCGGAAGCCAGTGGAGGGAGCGGAGGAGCGGCGTGTTGTGGGAGAATTTAGGAAGGTTGAAGACCAGACGAGCCGCTGCATTCTGGATGAGCTGCAGAGGTCGGATGGCACATGCAGGTAGACCAGCCAGGAGGGAGTTGCAGTAGTCTAGGCGTGAGATGACGAGAGCCTGGACCAGAAGCTGCGTGGCTTTCTGGGTCAGCTGGGGACGCATCCTCCTGATGCTGTATTCTATTCTATTTACTTCTGGTGATTGCATTTTACTCAGAAATAACTCACAAAAGTGATTAATATGGGAATCTTTTTTGTGTTTTGTCTTGTATCTACACTCTCCCTTTTGCTGTAACAAGGCAAATGTAAGGCAAGGCAAGGCAATTTTATTTATATAGCACTTGTCAGCTCGTATCGATTCAAAGTGCTTTACAGATTAAAAGCAAAAGACATTTAAGAACAAATACAGCATAAATAAATGTGTCCCCGCTGTGAGACAAATAGAAAAATGAGTATTTCTGATGAATCGTATTTACCTGTTATTTGAAGTGAATTTTTGTTTTTAGGATGACTTTCAACATCTGTCCAGGGACTACAGACGAAAAATAGCCTGTTGGCTAACTCTGGCGCATTTACAGAAATGTCAATCGATGTGCACTGTCCCTGTCAAATAAATATATAAATAAAATAAAATATAGATGTTTATTTTACTGAAAAAACATCTCTTTAGTATCTTCAAAGTTTGTAACCAATAATCCAAAAAGCCCGTTGAGTTTTTCTCAAGGAAACCAGTGCGGTACTTACTTCTAGGTTGACCTACGAAAACACGTCGTCATTGCTCAACTCTGGAGCATTTATTGGATTTGTTTAAAGAAAACCATTGAAAAAGCCAGTCATTCCTTCAGTGTCTCTCCACATGTATCTCTGGTTCAGCGCGGCGCAGCGAGCTAGCACATGTCATTAGTTCAGTTATCCTCTCTCTCACCCCGGAGAGATGTGTCGCCGCGCACAGAGAAAAGAGAACAGCCGAGCTCACCTCCGCCTGTTGTGTGTGAGGAGGCACACTAATTGGTTTATCAAGTAGGATTTACTTTCTTTTCTTTTTACTTTCCAATGTCGTGATGCTGAAGTCAATTTTGAAAATAATAATGCGGAGCTCATGGGGGATTGTTTTTTTTAAATCATAAGTTATTTAGCTTCAAATCTCAGTTGGTTGGATGAACATTTACTGAGTTGGACATTCAGTAAATAAAGTGTCCATGTGGAAAATGATATAATGGCGTATTAAATCTGTGATTTTGCCCTCTGGATATTCTCATTTAAAGGTCCCGTATGACACTGTTTATCATCA
>NC_047503.1:41279662-41317657 GCF_902827115.2 Pseudochaenichthys georgianus
GTCGACAGACCTTCATCTGAAGTAACTCCTCTCAGACACGGGGCTGCGAACGTATACAACGGGATGACTTTGTTTTTAAATGTCCTTTCTTTTATTCTCCGTCTCGTGTGATATTCACGGGTGTTTTCGCCACCGCTCTGACGTCGTGCAGTCGGCTGTGATGTGGAGGTTTTGTTTGATGACTTCCATCTTGTTTTGAAGAACGCTAAGAAAACACCTTCCCTATTTGCACGCTGAATATTTCATCAGTGAACCTTTGAGATACTTTTTCTTTTCAACAGGACATGAATATGACGACACAGTCGCTACTGATGTTTGGATGTAAAGCTTTTTTATTTTTTTGCTGTGGGACTGCGGTGTAAACTTCACACCAAGTTAAATAAACACGGTGTGGAGAAACGTGTGTGTGGGTTTCTGGATCTACGTTGGTCTAAAGCCAACTCAGACTTAAAAATGTTATGCTGTATTTTGTGTCTTCTATCTTTTGGCCTCCTTAAGGTTGTACAAAGATTGTTTTAGGTTTACGGTTTTTTTCGACTACAAGACACAATAAGGGTGGAGGTGAAACTACAGAGACAAGAGTTAACCTTTTCTCCAAATGTTGGCCTACCATGTGACTGATAAGTAGTCCAAGTGTTAAAACGCAACAAAGAGTAGTAAATAAAGTGAGTCCCCTGGATCTATTGTGTGCTTTGTTTTCCTCAGTAAGTCTGTTTCCGTGATGAACGCAAAAGTATAACAAATAATTACAACATTTGACGAGTGAATATGTGACCCGCTCTATCGAAATCAGTCGGAAGTCGCAACGGCTCATTTCAAAATAAACGTGGATTTGCGTAAAAAAATAGCTTTTCGGGGTTCGGTTGTTTTGTTTGATTTTAAATAAACAAAGTCTTGGCTTTCAGAATATGAAACTTGTATTTACAAAATCACACGATAAATACATGTTCGAAGCTTGCAAAGGGAAGATGACAGCTCTCACTCACAGCCTGCTCTTCCGCAGCGCCGCCCCCCCTCCCTCCGCTGACATTATGAATGTAAGCGTAGAGTAATCATAGATAACACGGCAGGGTCCGTGACAGTTTGTTTTCATCTGGTTTCAAATAAACAAAGTCTTGGCTTTCAGAATATTAAACTTGTTTCGGAAAATTCAGATGATAAATACAGCTTTGAAGCTTCGGCATAATTACAAGCGGAGAACGGAGTAACTTAACGTCACAGCAGGCACAACAACAGCCGGTGTTTCTCGTGAGGGTTTTCCCCGGGAAACAAACGCAATACACACACACGCAAAAATACACTAACACGCACACGTATACACACACTCACGAGCTTCCCTCAGACCAGTAATCCAAACGAAAATATTTTCCCTCCGTACTACTTCGATCATTTGCTAATAACCAATCAGATCGATGGATTCCAGAGAAGAGGAAACTCACAGTCATTATATAATGTGACATATTTTGCTTAATATTAGTACAACAATAATCCTGATATCATTAGAAAGCTGGGAACCTCCTCTTTCCAACAGTGTATACAACTCAAAATGTGTCTTCGGGTCAATGCGACTGATTTTGATAGAGCAGGTCCCATGTGGAGTCATTTCAGAAGATTATAGCAGTACCTTTGACCTTTAAAAATGCAACCTCTTTACAGTAACATTATATCTCTCATGCGGCAGTGAAGACCCGAAAACACCTACTTTCACAATCTTTTTTTATCATTTAGATTGTATTGTTCATTTCCAAAGACATACATGACAAGAAAGACAGCAATACACCAAAGGACAATAATCACACACGTACACAACAATAAAATAAGGGAGGGTTTAAAGTGTTCAGTTATATTCTGTGCATGCGTTCCCGCTTAACGACTATTTTACAATCTAATATTAGTTGGTTTGCGTTTGTGTCAATTCTCATGTATTTAGAAAAATGATCAGCTTGACCACAGAACATCCATCTGTTTCTATAAATCTGTCTCCTCCGATGCTTCATAAACAGTTAAATTGACATTGGAGTGTCATAAAGTAAGGACCCATGCGGAGGACCTGGTCTGCCTTATTGTTTGAAATGTAAAAATGTGTTGAAGCTCCCTGAAAAGGCATGTATGTGTGCGTAGTGGTGTAACCTTTATACCGCAGAAACCAGTCTTTGGATATGAATTAGATTTGAATGAACTGAATTCCTGCTGTGTTTGAATTGAGTTAGTGACGGTGTGAGTAATAATACCAGATAAGATGAGGGAAGTTTCTCTCGGCTGCAATAAGACGAGATGGCAGAAATAAACATGGGGGTGAAGAGGAAGCTGGGGAGCAATCCAATAAAAGCGAGAAACAAAAGGAAGCGAGGCGAGAATAAAGCCACTTATCACAGCAACAATATACGAACTCCAGCTGGTGCAGCCATATGTCCCAGGAGAAAACATATCCTCCTGTACACGGCACATACGGTCCTTGTGTTTCTTTACTCGTTCGTTTTCACAACACAGCACACCCTGCAGCTCTCACCTCAAGGTGATATATCAAGAGTGTTTCATATAAGCAGCGCAGTGCATACAGCATGTTCTCATTCCTCTGGTGTGTGATGCCCTGTGGCTTTTAGTGCTGTGCTCGTACGATACAGAGAGTGTACATCCTTACTGTTTTACCTTTTGAAATGGTATCAATAAAGCAAGTTCGACTTAAAGGTCCCCAATTATACTGTTTTTCATCAACATATTACAGGTCTCAGATATACACAGAACATGTCTCTGATTGGCTGAAACACCAAACAGATCATTGCAGCATTACCCATAATCCCCTCTGTTTCAGCCCTGTTTCCAAAGTGCCGATTCTCTGTCTGTTACTTTAGATGAAAAATAAGGAGCCCCTCCCCACGCCCCTCTGAGAGACATTTGGTTACAAAGAACACAATGGTGCTCTAGAGGAGATTCAGGTGATAAGGGGGGGGGGGGGGGGGTTACCTTGGTTGCTGATTGGCTAATGGTTACACAAGACACAACATCGTTATGACATAAAGTGGCCACAATCTGATCAGCTCATTTCCAGACAGGGTTTTATAGAAATGGATCAGGACAAAAAGAGAGAGAATATTTTTTCCTGAAACTTTCAGAGTCTCTTTCCACAGAGGGGACACATGTTGATGTAGAAGAGACATGAAGAAGAGGGGACACATGTTGATGTAGAAGAGACATGAAGAAGAGGGGACACATGTTGATGTAGAAGAGACATGAAGAAGAGGGGACACATGTTGATGTAGAAGAGACATGAAGAAGAGGGGACACATGTTGATGTAGAAGAGACATGAAGAAGAGGGGACACATGTTGATGTAGAAGAGACATGAAGAAGAGGGGACACATGTTGATGTAGAAGAGACATGAAGAAGAGGGGACACATGTTGATGTAGAAGAGACATGGAGAAGAGGGGACACATGTTGATGTAGAAGAGACATGAAGAAGAGGGGACACATGTTGATGTAGAAGAGACATGAGGAAGAGGGGACACATGTTGATGTAGAAGAGACATGAAGAAGAGGGGACATGTGTTGATGTAGAAGAGACATGAAGAAGAGGGGACACATGTTGATGTAGAAGAGACATGAGGAAGAGGGGACACATGTTGATGTAGAAGAGACATGAAGAAGAGGGGACACATGTTGATGTAGAAGAGACATGAAGAAGAGGGGACACATGTTGATGTAGAAGAGACATGAAGAAGAGGATTCTGCATAATAGGTGACCTTTAATGTTGAAACTTGAATTTTATAATCCACGCAGATTTTTCATATCCAGAGTCTTTTAGAAACTGGGCGATCTGAGCCTCCCCGCCTTGTCGCCCCCTGCCCTGCATGCTGTGTTTCCAGGTCGAATGACTCCATTAGGATCTCCAAAGACAGGCGGTCCCATGTGAGCGACCGACTAACAAGTCAAAGCCCTCTTACAGCAGTGTCTTCATGAATGAGCAAAGTAAACACGGACTCCTGGGAGAGAGCGGCTCACAGACAGGCCTCTGGTGGGCGGCCTGCACCCATGGGCCCTGTTAGGAGCGTGTTCATACTGACATTAGAACAAGAGGCACGCCGAGGAGAAACAGGCCGAGCTCCGACTATTCTTAGTTTTTCCTTTGCTTCTATTTTCTTTATTGTGGGATTGATTGTCTGTGGCGCTGGTAGTTCTCTGAGGCATACAATAAAAGTAGTTTTTACAATACAATAATACTTTAAAGATCAAGTCTGAAATGCGACTTGTATCACAGCAGCTCCATGTGTAACATCAACATAGACAAATGTCAAGACGCAATACATGAAAAACAAACATTTGAGATAACAGCACATTCACTGAGTAGCATTTAGTAGCATTTCTGTGTTCTTTCTTGTGTTGGAGAGAATCTGAAGGGATTGGTGGCAATCTCTAGCTGTGCTGAACGATGTCAGACTGCCAGGCTGTGGCATGGCACTTGAACACAACTCAGGTTAGGGCCGGAGGTGTTTGCCTCTGCTCTAATTAGCACAATGTAAAATAAACCCTCACGCATTTGAATAAAACCAACGTGTTGATTAGAAGTGCAAGTAGAACTTCAGCGAATAGAAGAACTGGGTTTTCCCTTCACAAAAGATCAAGCTAGCTCCAGCGTTGCTGCGGTGCAATGCAACATAACAACAAGCAATGTGATGAATCGGCTAATGAAGCGTGCAAGTGCACCATTTTCCAGATAAGTAACACCCTTCTTCTTGGACAAGATCGAAAGCATTTTTATTGTGCTTCTAAAACTAAAGAGTGAGACTAACACTTCATCCTATACAGCTGGAAGATGGTTCAGATGAACATGACACATTGCAGCTGTTCACAAACCAATCTTCCAGACAGAGGCCGGGCTCTTTCTCTTTCTGTTGTCGTGGCCAGAAGATTGTTGTTGTCCGTCTTAGTTTGAGCCCTATAACTCCAACTGCTGGAGAGTATCAGGGAAGGAAGCTGTCGAGCTCAAGAATAATGTTTTGGAGGTTTTTATAGTTAGCTTTGAAAAAGTATTCGGGAGGCGTGTGGCGCAGTGGATAGAGCCTTGCTGTTGGGATCTGTCACAGGTTCAAACCCCACTGCAGTCAGCATGTCGTTGTGTCCCTGGGACCCTTCACCCCAAATTGCTCCTGTGGGGATTGCCCACAGTATTGAGTATGTAAGTCGCTTTGGATAAAAGCGTCTAACAAGTGACATGTAATGTAATGTATTGGACACGTATCAGGATGCCAGAACAAACAGAGCCTGCTGTGGTCTTGTTAGAAGACGGCACAGTACCTCTTATGCAAATGCACAGACATATTTGCCATTGCTTGTTGGGCTGACCGTGGCTCGTTGGAATATTTTAACAGACCACCAAACCATACCATCTACAGCCCAAAAAAAGGTGTGTTTGAATCATTACCTATTTGAACATATTAAATTGAACCAGTGGTTCCCTCCATGTCACCAGTGAGAATCAACTGATACAAAATAAATCCAATAAAAATAGAGGACAACATTCATTTCTGTATATGATATATATTAATGTGAGTTGTACAGCAGATAGGAAGTCAAGTCCCCGCCATTAGTCTGATGTAATTATAATTATAATTATTCAATGTTTCAGACAGCGATATGGTGTCGCAGCCCGAACCCAAACCCAAATTGTCAGAGATGGGGCCATTCAACCAGTGCTATTTACAAAAACCCCAGCACCTAGAGAAGTGAGAGACATTACTCACTTGTGTTGCAAAGTGTGGAGAGAGTGGGAAGTGCCAGCGCCTCTCTGTTGGCCTTCCCTGTACGGCGTTCTGCACCTGCTGTGCAGAACGTCAACATGTGTCCCCTAACGTTTCTGAGGAACCTGACATTCAACATTATATTCTAGTATCTATATACTTGACCTCTCACAGAATTATTTGATGAATGATATACCGTACTTTGAATTAAGGTTCCAGTTTCAATAAAACCTGTACTATTTACACCTATGTTTTAGAGGCTTGCAATTCAGAACTAATACACTTTATTGTACTCTTATTCTGACTATTTGGTGATGTAGTTCAGCCACCTGGTATTTCCCGCTCCAAATATGATGACCATCAGAGTGAGCATTCTTAACTTATAGGCTATTGTGCCACTTCTCCCCCATTCGGAGTTTGCCTGTTTCAGAGAAGAGAAGAGAAGAGCCTATGTCTAAAGAAATCTCATTTGCAATAGAACTGTACCAGATATTTCCATACAACTACTGGTTAGTGTTCAAGAGCACCCTCGACAATTCAGTAATGGTATATTTTTTAGGGATTACTGTTTTTCTGATGAATGAGAGAAAAGTGATGGAGTCCTATGTTCCTATCACCAAGAAGTACAATTTACGTCTAAACTAAAGCTAAGTCTACAGGACTATAATTCAGTGTTCATTTAGGTAAATAATGGTCTATGTAGGACAGCCGCCTGGTTCATACCTCAGCAAATCTGAAGAGGAAGAGAGTGGTCATTCTCAAGTTATGGGCTTGTTTGTCACCTTTCCCGTTCGGCCCGGTCTGATGTGGCTCTTTCTCAGGGATTGGGAGTCCCTAAAGATAAGAAAAATCATTGTTTTGTTTTGTTCTACCTCGGAGGGGTATCTCGAAAACTAAAGCCTTTTTTGAGGACTTGCTGCGAGACTATAAAGGGGTTCTATTATGCTTTTTTGTTTTTTTCCTGTCGTGTGTTACATTTAAATGTTCCAAGGAGTTTATGCCCCACACATGCCTTAAACACCTCCATTGGACTCCTTCATTTTATTTTGTAAAATATTTTAAATATGCTGTCTGATGTCCTTTTTGTTTTTCGGTTATGTTTATATGTATTCATGTGGAACCTACTTGCAGCAGGTCAATGATCTCAATGGGATTCACCTGCATAAATAAAGGTTAAAAAAAGAAATGGACATCCCTATGTAACACACTGTTGGCTAGTGTTCCAACACATTGTAAGAGATATGCTTAGGGGCGGGACATCTCTCTTTAAAATCAGATAACTGAAGAAATTGCTCACAACTCTTATTTATACCACAGTTACCTAAAACATGGGTTCATATGTAGGTGTCCCAATCCAAAAACCTGTCGCATACAGCAGAGGCACGAGATACACATATGGATCTGAAAATGACCCCTTTAATATTCTACCTGCAGAGAAAAGAGAAGACCTGCATTCAGCTTCCACATTATTCCTTTCCTGTTTTTCATTACCCGTTATGAAGGTAGAACCATTTTTTACTTTCCTTTAACCTCTCTGCTCTCCCTGTTCTCTCCACTCTTTTATTCATTCCTTTATCTTTATTTCATCAGCCCATCATCTCTCCGTCGAAAAACAATTAGAACACCCCTGATATCTCATTAACTATAAATGAAGTGCTAGACGCCGGTTGAAAATGCCAAACTCTGCTTTATGAACTTCCCTGCATACATCAGAGTTCACACACACACACACACACACACACACACACACACACACACACACACACACACACACACACACACACACACACACACACACACACGTCTCTACAAACGGCCGTGGCTCTGGTAACATAGAACACATATAAAGGAAACTCTGCGGCCAGTTACCATGGAGATCTCAATGTCTTAAACACCTCTTGCCAAAGTTTGTACACGGAACAGACTTTGGTGTGTGTGTGTGACAACTTGATAGAGGCCCATGGGACCCGAGGACACCCACAGTTTGTCCAGTATGAAGATAACGGCCTCCTTCTCTGGAGAAACACCCCACAAAGCATTTAGATTCCAAGTGTCCCAGTGTGTGTTGTCATGGCTTGGCTCTCAGCCACAACAAACGTGCGACAGACAACGAGGGCGTGAATAGGAAAAGAGAGTTGATTCACTGCTGCTGACGGACACAAACAGGCGAAACAGACGACGAAACAAGAGGTCAGCTGGTCGTGGCTGCTCTTCGCGTCGCGTCCTCCTGCCAGAGAGAGATTGCAGGTCTCACTCAGGCCCTTTAACACTCTGGTACCGGCCGCCAGGTGTCCTCAATCCCAGCTGATAGACCAAAGGGAACACCTTAAAGGAACATACACACACCAGAGATAACAAGGCAGGGGTCGTCACAGCGTGCACACACACACACACACACACACACACACACACACACACACACACACACACACACACACACACACACACACACACACACACACACACACACACACACACACACACACACACACACACACACACACACACACACACACACACACACACACACACACACACACACACACACACACACAAATCCTCATCAAGCAGAAGACAGGAAATTGTGAAAGGCATGTTTTAAAAAGCAGAAATCATTCAAAGGCAGCACTACATCTTTAAAAGCAATTCTCCTGCATGTTTAATTTATTAGGAAGTATAGGAATGGCATTTCAAGATCCACATATTCAATTTTTTCACCACAGAGAAATATTGATAAGTGGGACCTGAGAGTCATCAGCGCTACAGACACTGGAAACCAGAGGAGAGAGAGGAGAGAGGGGACCCGCCACGCTTTTCTTTCATCTCTCATCCCTCTTGTATTCCAATCTATACCTTCCTCACTAAATGTATCCATCTGCCTGTTCCAGGAAGCAGCGTATCTTCCCTCTGAAGTGACTCTTTGTCCCACCTTTCCCTCCAGTTTCTCCCTCTCCCTCTCTAAAGTCCCAGCAGAGCGAGGCAGAGCAGCTGCCATGCTTTAGTTTAGATCCCGAGTTTCTTTCCCTTAGAGAAGAATCAGTATGAAACTGTACTGACTGTGTGTGTGGGAGAGTGAGAAAGCATGCATGTGTACATAAAGTAATGTGTGGCATGGCAGCAGGGACATTTCTTCGCTGTATGACCTGCTTTTGCACCTGCACTGAACTGAAGACGTTGAAATTGCTTTGGGGGTTTTAGCTGATTCTCATTTTCTTCAAGCGTGACTTATATTTGTTGCCACCTGGGTCTCGATTTCAGATGTTGTTCAGTTATTTCCAGCTGATTCATTTGCTGCAGATCTGGAAATGCATCCAAATGACTAAAGAGAAGTCCAACTGGGCAGGAAACCTGAGAAATTAAATCTTCAATATCTGTCACACACATTTACTCAGCACACACATTGAGATTTGACCTGTGCATTCAACCCATTGTAGTCTTATAAGTCACTGGGAGCAGTGGGTGGGTCCAAGGCAGTGAACAGGGACCCAAGCCAAGTCCCTACAGACTGAGCTACTGCCTACCACAGAGATCAAAATTAAGGTTTAATCAATTTACCTTTTTGTCTCAACTCCAATAGTAGCTAGAGATTTGTCAAATGTTTCTTGTGCAATGAGGGATTTTTAGGGACATCACTTAAAGGTGGGGTAGGTAATGGAGAAACCAGCTCGAGTGCGCTAGAATTTGAAAGTACACAGCCGGAAAAAATCTGCCTCTTCCTTCAGACTTCCTCACAGAGCCCCTCCTCCAACACACACGAACGCGCACATGACCAATGAGGGCACGAGATAAGTTTGTGCACAGATGGAAGGCTGACAGGCAGGTAGGCCATCCAGTTACTTTAGCCGGGCCGGCTAAAATGATTGGTCGTGCTTCTTACAGCGCTACGGCTTCCACAGATGACATTTTTTTATGGATTTATTGTCAAAGCATTTAAGATATTCATTGCTATCGGGATGTTAAGAGCATTCCATGGAATATAACAAGTGTTTCTGAAATAAATTACATACTTTAAGGCTATTGAATTGATCCGTTTTCACACAGCTCCCTCTGGACCTTGTACGATGTGAGGGTCTAAGGACAGAGGGTGTCGTATTGTCATACTGATATACTGTACAAACTGTGAAGTCCACTGAGACAAATGTAACATTTGTGCTATATAAATAAACATTGATTGATTGATGTCTCTATGCTTTAATGTCCAAAAAGCTCTGTATTTTTCTCATACTGCCTGTGCTGCAGCACCTCTTTTCACCCTCTGTCTGAAACCAGAGCCTAGTCTGCTCTAATTGGTTAGCTGGCCGGCTCTGTTATGATTGATCAACCGCTTAGAGATGTCATGTTCTTTAGCCTATCAAGTACAATGTGTTGCAGCGCTAGCCAATAGAAGTGTGCATGTTACACAGTGATGTCACTATGTTCCGGAAGTAAAAAAAGATTCCAATGGAAGCGTTTCAGGCAGGGGGGAGTGTGTGGGAGAGGAAAGGAACTCAGGGATTTGAGCCTTTGCAGACCATTTACATGCACACAAACCTATATAACACACAACAGGGCCCCTTTAACCTGTTAAGCCCGAGAGACCCCGGTTCCGGGGGCCTCCTGCAATATCTTGCAGAAAACAGTGTCTGAGGGCATGTTCATTTAATAAACTATGAATGTTTTATATCCATGTAACGGAAAGAAACTCATCTAACTGATCATTTAAAAAAAAAAAAATGATAACATTGAGCCTCAGAATTAGCAACGAGCGAAAAATGCTAACAGATGACTGCACCGAAATTCACTCACGAAACCTTATTATTTATCTTTGCTGCACATCTCAACCCATCGTTTCACATCGTGAGGGGACACAGAATCGATGGGTACCCTCATTATCACTCAATGATACGAATTATCGGAGATAATAACAAGAACACACATCAAAATATATGGAGCTAGTTAGCTAAAAACGGCAAAATGGCTCACCTGTGTGGTAGTCTGGTCAAAAGTGGTCTTCAATGGCATTAAAACGATAACAACGATTCTGAAGTTAATCCATAGGTTAATCCAATGTGCCTGTGTCACTTTGAATGATTTCTGATAATCCATGAGAAATAAATCTGCTTTTCGGTTTTGAGATGTCAGAGCGAGAGACAGCTTCACTCCATGCCATGTGTGTGTGTGGGGAGATTCCCCTTCCATTCTATTGGCTCTAACGGTCAGAAAGAGATGTCACATGTCAAAATCGAAGAAGGGGGGCCAGAGATAAGGAAAATCCACCCAAATGGCCACAGAAGAGGTTTATTTGGCTAAATCTGTCTAAAAAGGTCAAATATCACTTGTTTTGCATCAATCTTGATACAGGCTACTTATTATATGTTGTACTTTGGATTCCTAAAGATTGTAGTCTACTAACCCATCATCCAAGGTTAGTTTTCACTATAAGTACAACATATTTTTTGGACGGACACTATCATTTACAGTTTTTTACCATGTTCAATCTGAATTTTCTTTAAAAAAAAAAACATCTATATTGATTCTGATTTTCTACATCCCACTCACAGGTTTATCATTACTTTGAGAAAAAAGATTATTAATTTAACCCTTTTAGAAGGGAAGATATGGTCATGTGTTCTGGGAATGTCATTTTCGAGCCTGAAACCTGAAAAACAGGCTCAGGGCTTAACAGGTTAAGAAAGTGGTACGTTTATTATTTCATTCAGAAGTCTTGTTAAAAATAAACAAGGTTATCAAACGGCTCGATATAATTATCGGTCTTAACCCTTCATTCATCTTCAACCTCACAGATTCATCATGGCAACATCTACTTTAACTCTCAAAGCTGCATTCTGTTTGTTATTTAAGTTTTACTGACCGTCTTTGAAACAAATCCTTCTTTAATTACCTTTAAAGATTGATCTACCTTCAAAGCATCCATTATGTTCTAGCATTCCTCAGTTTGCAAAACAGTGTCCCCACGAGACAGCACATTGAACACTTTGTTGGTTTATTCGTTCATAGAGTTGACGTTTTTGTAATGCAGCTCTGACCAAATTGTTATTTGAAACTCTTAGAGGCAGGGACTTCAAAGGTCTGACATTAAATTCCCGATCAACTAATTGACGAGCAGTACATTGTTGGCAAAAACAACTACACCACAGATAAGGTTTAAAGTGATTTATTTGTTCCCCTCTGTGTGACTCTGAAATGTCAGTTTGCGCTTGAAAGCACCGACATGGGGAGTTGTTCAAATGCTCCGTTCCTCTTGACAGTAACATAACTGACTAAAGCCCCGAAGCTAAGGAACTGCTCGATGTGATGGATGGCCAAACCCACCCACATTTCAAGTTTCTGCAGGTTGATTTTATGCTTTTCTGTCAGGGGCTTATTATCAGAGGAAGGTGGGAAATCAATATTTGGAAAAACAATCAGCGGGAAGGTAATGTAGATGGTTTTCAATTTTCTCTCAGTGGTTCAGCATATTATGAAGCTGCAAGTCAATTATTATTTTGGGGGTTTGCCTTTTATTATTCAGGAGAGATGAAGACAGACAGGAAAAATAAGTGACGACATGTAGTGAATGGCTGCAGATCGGATTCAAAACCAGGTTATTGAACTCATCCTTGTGTTGTACATTATTACTGGGAAGTCAGAAGTTCTTAGTCTGGAATTTCAACCATAAGGCTCCTGGATTTCCGTCTCAGAAAATCCGGAGAACCTCACCAACCATGAGCTAAAACATTGAGTCTCCTTCTCCTTACATCAACAGTGTAAAAGCTGTAGTAGTAGTGCATTACGGTAACGTGGTGGCACCATGATATACCTGACGACAATGTTTCCATCGATGGCATACGGACTGTTCGGGCAGACAGGGGTTGCAGCGAGAGCTTCATCATGTCTTCACCATGTCTGTGAACATGTCACTTAGCTGTTTGTATGTCGTAACAAAAAGTGTGTATTGCATTGTTTTTTAACTGGATTTCGCAGCAATGGCTTAGAATTTGATTTGTACTTTTGTACTGGAAAGCCATCAACTCTGATTTGACAGCAATCCCTGCTAGATTTTCAAACTTTTCAGTACTAATTAAGCTCACCACTAGTCCATTTGACACCCCCTCTGCAGGTGAGTTCAAATGTGTAATAAAAGGGCAGAGAGCAACACAGACATTTTTTATCGGAGTTTTCTTTTCATCCCCACAAATAAAATATCCTTATCCTTATGAAGGAGTCTTGCTGATTTCAATGTGTATCCTAATGCTTAATTGTGCTTCTTGGTTAAGTCAATTTGGATAAAAGCGTCAGCTAAATGAAATGACAAAATAATGTGTTTTTGAGCATGGTACACCTGGAGTACTGCCATTTGTATCGCTATCTCCGACTTTTAATTTTGTACTCTATTTTATATTTTTTGATTTCTTATTATTATTACAATTATTTGTTTAATCTCTCAAAGTGTATCAGTATCCCTTGTTGTGAAGCACTTCGAGATTTGTCTTGGCAGATGAGAAGCGCTATATAAATTAAATATATTACATTCAGTTAAGAGTGTTGAATGGCATCAAAGCAAATCCTGCAAAAAAGAGCCATGTTTGTGTGTTTTAAAATGTTTGAAGAAAATCTTACAAGTAAAAAGTGGCCTCGGTGAAATGTTGTTATTTTCCTCCATTATCAGGGGCTACCTGATTATCACCCTCTGGCATAACAATTAGCAGAGGCTAATGATACTGCAGTCAGACTTGGTGCCCCAAGAGAACACATTTGGACGACTCTGTAACGGGGCAAAGTGTACACCACTCTCCGCTGAGCAGCTTCATTAACACACCTCTCCATTCATTATAACATGTTGGAGCTGCTGCAGCGCTTAATGTCTGGCAAGTGTAATTCTCAACAGTGGCTTCCTCTAATCCTCCCTCCCATACAGTATGCATGTCTGTTCAGAGGCTGCTGGAGATGTGCAGGTCTCCCGACAGACTCCAACATGGCTGCCAGAGCCGGAGACTGACAGTGTGGCTAATTAGAGCACTTTTAATTTGCTCTGCCTTGATCTCTCGTCTTAGCCTCCTTCAATCTGGGAGTGTGTGTGTGCAGGAATGCAGGCTGGGTGTGTTTTCAGCAAGTTTCAGTGTCACCTTGTGCAAATTTAGAAAGGTGGGATAGTTTGAGGAAGGCTAAAAGAGAAAATAGTCGTCATTTAGCCTTCCTCACACTTTAACCATCCTCTACTGCTCGTTATTTTCTTATTCATTTGTCTTTTTAAGTGTCATTTTATTCATGGCTCTCAATTTGTTCTGTTTTTTTCTTCTGCATATGGCCCCAGATTTCTCCATTTACGCTCTGCTCACATTCTCTTAATGAAAGCAGCAGAGTTTCAGGGTCAACACTCTTCAGTACTCGACGCTAGTTGTTCAGACGGTGTCCTTGTTATGAAACTAAATGCTATAAATCTTGTTTTTTAGACTTGAAATGTATCAGCCTCACTTTGAGATGTTATCTCCTGGATGATTGGCCTCAGAAGATATTTAACCCTTAGATGCACGAGTGACTCTTCCATGAGTGGGTCTAAAAGGACCTGTATTAGAATAATATGCGCTTTTATGCCATTTTTGTCATTTCGGTATGTGAAAAATCACATACTAATATTTGGTATTATATTTTGGATCACACTAGAAATATTTTATATTTAAGTTTTCACTATTTATAATTTTAGACATTTTTGACACACTTATGGAAGCTTGGGGTAGTAATACAAAAACTACAATTTCTTAAAATGTATAAAATGTCAATTTAAAATTTGAATGGCATGATATCCAAAACGTGTTTTTTGAGGAATAGCTGGAATATGAAATGATAAAAAATGTTTAATTACAAGATACTTCAAGAAAACCACCTCACCGGGTCAAAAAAGACCCACTTTTGCATCTAAGGGTTAACAGTTAGATACTTTCAGTCAAATAGAAGATAGCCACTGTTCGCCTCACAGCCTGCCTCGACCTTTCCACAGTGTTCCCCCTCTTACACTGTACATTATTAATGCTGCGTGGCCTATCGTGTGTGTGTGTGTGTGTGTGTGTGTGTGTGTGTGTGCGTGCGTGCGTGCGTGTGTGTGTGTGTGTGTGTGTGTGTGCGTGTTGCAGTTTGGCCCTCCCTCTAGCGGGTTGATTTTAATATGTAGTAATAGTTGTGGGAATGTCTCCCATTATGACTCCTAATATCAGGCCGCTTTCTTTGTACAGGCTGGCCCACATAGCCCTCGATCTCAGAGAAAGACGGCGAGCCCAAATCCCATTTTTAAAAGGTTATTTCACAAAGACAAGCCCCAAGGCTCTGAGAAGAATCAAAACAGTGAAAATGAGCAAAAGAACTCGGTCTTTCCGCCCTCTTTTATCTTCCTTAGACCCTTTTTTCTTAATTCTGTTTCCTGCTTCTGTTTTTCCGTCCTCATATCTCCTCCAGCCTCCGTCCCTGCCGGAGGTGCCACTGTAAATGCCATGGAGAATGAAAGAGCGGAGTTATTGTTCGTGCCTGGGGAGGCCCTTTTTTGTTCTCAGACAGGCATCAGGGTGGATGGCTATGCAGTGATGGGGGAGACAGGCAGCACATAAAAAGAAAGATATTTTTGGTCACTGCAGCTCCGGCTGTGACGAGCCTGACAACTACTTACGCTCCAAACTCGACTGCGGATTGGCCGCCTCCAGCTTGCCCCCCTCCACACTGCTTTGATAAGACCACATCTAGAAAGGGCAGCTCTCAACCACAGCGCTTCAAAACGAGACTTAATGTAGGTTCTCTTGCACCGTGAGCAGCATTTATACCGGGAGTTGTTTTGGCTGCCCTTTTCAACCCCCCCCCCCCCACCAGGTGCTGAAGTGAAGTCTTTCATTCTGCCCGCCCAGGAGTGCTCTTTAATAAGCCGTGACTAAGCCATGCATCACTGTAAATATCACGTGTGATTTTAAAAGTTCAACAACAGATTGGGAGTCAAAATGTTTTAAATGAAAATATTGTAATGTCTTGGCAGGGCCGGCCCTCGGCATAGGCAGTATAGGCGAATGCTAAGGGCGCATCAACCCATAGGGGGCGCCGAAAATTGAAAAAAAAAAAAAGTTAGAAATAAAAAAATATATATATATTTATATAACACAATTTCCCGATTTTGGATCAACAAAGTAGATCTTATTATCTTATACTAACAGAACTAAGCCTATATTGCGTACAGCACCCATAAACTATGGCACACCCCCCCCCCCCAAAATCAAGTTGAACTGCCCCAGTCCCAGTAAAAACCAAAGGTTTATGTGAAATTGTTCTTTTTTTGAAATAATGGTTTTAGTGTGCAATTATAGGTTTTAATTTTGTATTTGTATTCATTTAAAATAAATCAAACTCTCAAAAAACATACACAGCTTCTGTGTGCTTTTATTAACATTGAAATGTACTGTGTTAGCGGCCGCGAGGGTGAGAGCTTTAGAGAGCTCTCTCCTGAAAGACTGAGAGGCTCTGATAACCTCAGCTCAGTGAGGTAAAGGCACACCTTTATATGATCATTATAGTTATAAAAAAATAAGAGAACAACAGGTATAAAATACTGCCAGTACAAAAAAGTTGTTATTAATAAACAAGAATACAGTTTGAAAGGGGAGTGATTTGTAAAATATCCATAAAGAAAAAGAAAATCTGCTTACAGTTCTGTTTCATATGGGTGTTGAGAGATGTATCCATAGATCTCCTAATGTTGCTCTCAAAGTGCACCAGATTGATGCTTTTAACTTCAATATAAAAAAAAGTCTTCCCGGGGGTGAATGCCCCCGGACGTCCCTAGAGGAGCCCCCCCCCCCCCCCCACTTAAATCATGTTCAAATGGATAGGAAACTAAATACAGTTGCACACATCTTGTGTCAATATCTTTGTTTTTGTGGTCATGCCACAACCATGCACGTGCGAATCATAGTGAGTGTCTGCATTTGGGGGGGGGGGGGGGGGGGGCGCCAGCTAAAATCTTGCCTAGGGCGGCAAATTGGTCAGGGCCGGCCCTGTGTCTTGGTATAAGCAATTAAGCATGCATTTTCCAAGCATCAGTGAGTGCAGTGGTTTCAACCTGGGGGGATGCGCGTAAAAATAACATGATATATGAAATTACATATTTGAGACATTGCATCACCTGTACCTGTGGTATAATTTGCTTTATTATTAGTCCATTTGGACACTTCATGGGTTAATTCTTGCTAACAAACCGCTGCTAATGAGAACAGACCATTGCTAAGGAGAACCCAGGGACTATTTGCAGTCATATCAATCCGCAGAAAGAAGTCTGAACCGGCTGAACTGTCCCAAGTAAAGAAAAGAAAAACTGGGCAAGAGAAAGAAAGAGGTTGAAATGGTGTTTTAACAAAGTGCTAGATGACAGAAAAATCAACAGAAGATGACAGGCAGAAAGTAAACACTACAGGAAGAAGGGTTTGACTCAATGGGTCAATGGAAAAGAAACTCTGAACAGAATTGGACCGTAAAGTAAACATTGATCAGTTCTGCCTTCATTTTCCGTGACGTTGTTGTTGCCTCTTAGCAAGAGCAATACGATCATTTTAAAATCAACATTGTGAATCAAGTCGTTTCCCGCCGGGCTCCTGATCACCAAGTCGGTGTTAACGAGCTGCTCGCTGCACATGATCCCGTACTTAGATTTGATTTAGTCTATTTGTTAAAGGTGTTTGAGAAAGTTTGAGAAACCGGCTCGAGATCGCTAGAATTTGAAAATACACAACCGGAGAAAATCTGCCACTTCCTTACAGAGCCCCTCCTCCAACACACACGAACGCGCACATGACCAATGAGGGCACGAGATGAGTTTGTGCCCCGATGGAAGGCTGACAGGCAGGTAGGCCATCCAGAAAAAAAAAAGTATGGATTTTTTGTCAAAGCACTTCAGATATTCATTGCTATCGGGATCTTAAGAGCATTCCATGGAATATAACAAAAAGTGTATCTCGAGCCGGTTTCTGAAACTTACCTACCCCACCTTTAAGTGTGCTCCACATGCATTTCTGACAGGGGGTTTGCAGTGGGGTCAGAGGGGGGGGAAATGAATGCAGTGCCAAATGGTGAGTTCCACCTTTCTATGTAAGAGAAATTATAAAGAGGGATGAAGAATAAATGAAGTTGGGTTTGGACAAAAATGGCCAATATGATTTTGTATTGATAATTTTGTAAACATCTGCAAAAAGGAACAACAACTTTAAATGAAAATAATGTTGCTCTCATATTCTCATGAGATAGCTCAACAAAAACCTGGTTAGCGTTTCTTTCTTCTTCAAAGTAAGTTATTATATTGATGCTATGATGATGCACGGGAGGGCTACAGTAAGCTATGCTTCAGCCCTCCCGCTTCTACTAATTTTGTTCATGTGTGTGTATGAATTATACGTTTTTGTTTTTGTATGATTTTAGTAGAATAAATTAAAAAAAATCAGCAGGTTGTTATTTATCCATTTCAAAGGATTAGCACCCACTTGCTTTGTTTTGTGGCTTACACTAATCCTATGTTATAATGTTTAGACACCATTCAACCCTTTTCTATCTACAGCTACCTGCAGACAGTTCATGAGCATCAATTTGCATTGGATAGGGGGGTGAGAGCGTGAAAACTAACCTGATTATTCTCGGGGGTCGTGACCTGAAAAGATTGAGAGAGTAAGTGCACACAACATGAATCTTGCGACTGCGACGATATCCCCCGTCTGTGTGTGAGAGCGAGCGAGAGATCTGAGGTGTCCCACAGTGAGGAAAATGAGGTTTGAGAGAAAGATGATGTAACTGCAGAGACATAGCGCACTCACCTGTCCTGGGTTGAAATCACACAGGACAGATATGAAATGTTCTGATAATGAAAGTACTCTGTTAGGACATGTTCTCGTCTTGATAGATACCTCCCGTCGCCAGGCCCCTGAGCCACTTGTACCGCAGCAGTTTAAAGATAAGGACTAATAAAGCTTGCTCGTGGTGTACTGAAGCTGCCATGTTGCCGCTCCGTCAGATCAGGATGCGGGGATTGTGCTCCTGCTCATGAATTACACCGACGATGAACCTTCAGGGTTATTTCACCTGGATAGAAAAGCCTTGGTCCAGGCTTACTGTACTGCAGGGCTGTCATCACCTATGGGCTCTTTCACTGTGAGGTGAGAGGAGGTGTGACACATCTCTACAATGAAAAGATATTACAAAGAAAGAAAATACAAGTGTAGCTCCTTTCCACTTTTAAATCAGTTAACGAGTTACCACATCCTCTACGGGTTGAGAACATTTCTTAACTGAACAGACATTTTGATTGACAGTTGGATGAGAAAATTAATATCACTGTTTTTTAACTCTGAAAAGACAGAGACTCTTGTGTAGACATTATTGTCAGTTTTAAAGATCCGTGTGTAATATTTAGGGGTATTTTTTGGCTGAAACTACTTTATTATAGTTGTATGATCAGCTTATAATGTTGTGTTATTGTTACCTTTAAATCTGCTGATCATATGTTCAACACTAAAGAGGGCCTTTCTTGTTTTTATGTTACATGAAGACCACCGTAGTTCTCATATTTGAAAGGGGAGGGGCTGCAATAACCACCATGACCTTTAACTTAGTCCTGAGCATTGCTCTATAAGAGAGTCAGTGTGTGAGTATGCTACCTGTGTTGTAGCCAGACTTACGGAGCGTCCACACTACAGCTTCAAAAATAGCTTGGAGCTGGGCGTGTCTGGAGCTTGGGGATTTTATTCAAGCAACACGACCAACAACCAATCACATGAATCTCCCGCCCCCGACATACAAAGCAAAAACCCCCGGGGATTTTATGCGAGCAATATATATATATATATAAACTCCCCAAACAGGCGAAAACCTACCAGTTCCACCCACTGTCTCTGCCACCTCCCTCCACGCCTGGTTCCTCCGGTTTGTATCCCGGTATGTGAAGAGGGTCTGGTCATACAAAACCGGGTGATTTGCTACGGCGATAGTTAGTTTCTCCTCCGACTTTTTTTGAAATATAGAAATGAACGGCGGGATATCTCTCCCAGCTTAGACGCGGTTTGATTGGCTACGGCTTCAGCTGTCAGATTTTGGGAAACGGGATTTGATTGGCTGGCGCTGGCTACTCCGGCGTCTCAGGCGACAGAAGTTGAACATTGTTCAACTTCTGTCGCCTGAGACAGACCGCTCTGCTACCCACAATTCAGTTCGGCGAAAAAGCGCAGCTACGTGACGTCACCCCATTGAAAGTGAATGGGCAGATTGGAGCTTTCGACGCTGTCGACGCTGTAGTGTAGACGGGCCGTAAGGCTCTACTATGAGATCCTCCTTTGTGTGTGTTAATGTGTTTGAGAGTGCACACTGGCATGAGAGTGCTAGTACATAGCTGTAGCACTACTGTTTCTCGCCATTAGCGCCATTAGCAATACTCTTCTTAAAGCACAAGTGTTGTTTTAACCACAGCTGAAGGGGAATAAATCTTATTTTAAGTTGTTTAACGCTTAAAGGTGGGGTAGGTAATTTTGGAGAAACCAGCTTGAATGCGCCAGCGGGAAAGAATCTGCCACTTCCTTACAGAGCCCCTCCTCCAACACACACGAACGCGCACATGACCAATGAGGGCACGAGATGAGTTTGTGCCCCGATGGAAGGCTGACAGGCAGGTCGGCTCAGATGATTGGTCGTGCTTTTTACAGCGCTACGGCTTCCACAGATGACATTTTTTAATGGATTTTTTGTCAAAGCACTTCAGATATTCATTGCTATCGGGATGTTAAGAGCATTCCATGGAATATAACAAAAAGTGTATCTCGAGCCGGTTTCTCAAACTTACCTACGCCACCTTTAATGCCCACATTAGTTGTGAGAGGCACATGTTCGGATGACTTGAACTTTTAAATCCAAGCAGAAACGGACAGTCCCCTTATGTTGGTATGTTCCTCTTTAAGGATAGACACAATGGGTTCGGTTAACAAAAACTCAAGATAAAGTGCATCAGATTTATTGCTACATTTGAGTTAGTATGTGTCTTATATCATTTTATATGACGTAATTGTGCATTACATTATTTCAAATATGGATTTCATCAGGCTATGACTCAATTGAAGGAACATACATTCTCATATTGACTTATTGCCCAGCATTACTCCATAAACCAAAATGTCAGACTTGAAAAAGCTCCATCAAAATCCGTGAGACGTCATAAATGTATTTGCACAGGCTGCAGTGGGGCTCCCCATGTGATCAACTCATCTTGCTGTATAGAATCAGTGGAGGACACTTACTCTTGAATAGGTATGACAAAACCATCCTTATTGTGTCAAACTGTCTGCAGTTGGATAAGCAGTTGTGTTTTTGTGGGATTTATTTTTTATTTCTGTCCTTCTTTTGTAACCGGTGTCAGACAGTATTATAATATGTGCTGGAAAAGTAAAAAAGTAAAGCCCTGTGTTGTTTGCTGATAGTTCCCAGAGAATTGCACTTACCTGCGTCATGCACTCTAAAACTTCTCATTAAAAGCCTCTGAATTAAATTGGATGCTGTGTGGAAAATGGCTGCGTGGAGCGAAAATAGCAAGTTAATGTCTGACTTTGTAAGTAAAAGTAGCCTAGATTTGAGATGGGGAGGTTTTAGCTGCTGACATTTCAAACTCTAACTATGTCAAATGTTGTTTTGGCTATACAACAAGAAGTATGTCACATCACCGCAGGTTTATCGACAGACACTGTGTCGTCTTTTTGCTCACAAAGAGAGCTTGTCTCCAATTTTAAAGTTATTTTAAAAGCTGTATGTTATGGGAATCATAAAACACAAATTCCAGAGTATGTTCACTCCTTATTAGATCAATCATTTGGTCCGTTCATCTGTTGCTGTCAAATTAATATTCAGCAAAGAAAGCATCGTAATTCATCTCTGGACACGGTCCAAAAGAGCCTTTCATCCACAGTGCCAATACAACATGACATTGCTTTATTTTTTTCCTGTTTTTGAAATCTCCCTCAAAGCAGTATTTTGACTGAGGGTATCTTGGGTTTGTCAGTTTCCATGTTTATCCAAGTTTTCCTGCAGCACTTTTGGCAGATATTTGCGTTAACTCAGATTACGTTTGGACTCAGACATAAAGTGTGTCAATTAGCTTTAAAAAAAAAAAAAGATTTGACTGTTTGCAACCAAAGCTAACTCCATATCATTGCATGACAATATAAAAGTACCTTTCCTCTTTGCCTCTAATGCTGTAGAACGAACCATAGCCTACAGAGAAAGTTTTAGGTTAATCTCCCCAGGATTTAATATATATAATATATAAGAGATATGTTGAATATTTTTGCGGTGCTAGCATGGGTCTGTGAATGGCAACCTTAGTGAAATATCTCAACATCTACTGGGTTGATTATTGGTACACATGTGTGTACAGACATTCATGATGTATCCTTATGTATCCCCATGGCTTTTTACTCGAGTGCTCTTCCAGATGAACAAATTGCTAATAACTTTGGTGATCCCTTTATTGGATTTCTTGTGACATAGCCATGGTGACTATTTCAATTCGCTAGTGCTTTGCTTTATCACCAAATACCTGAAAAACTAATGAATTTCCCATCAGCCTCAGCTGTACATCTGCATGATAACAATAGCCTGCTGACGTTAGCACTTAGCTTAAAGCACTGATGGCTCACAAAACAGCTTCAAAGAGCTGTTAGCAAGGCTATGTATGGTAACCTAGATCTGTTTTGTGCTTCAATGCATTTGTTTTCCTTGTATTGGTTGGAGGCAGATATGAGAAACATTGGCAGGATATACAGTAACTTTTACTTCACAAGTTTAAATGAGAGTGTTATCTTTTCTTATCTGGCTAAAGTGACTGTCTGAAGAACTCTGCAAGGCTGTTGCTCTGTCACTTAGCACCATATTAGCTTAGCTGCAGTTTAAGGTTTAGCTAAACACGCAGTGCATGCTATACTCAACATAATTGCACTTTCAAAATTAGCACAGGTTTAGCTAAACATGTAGCTTCATGCTAGATTCAGTCAAATTGAGCACAGGTTTAGCTTAACATGTAGCTTCATGCTAGATTCAGTCAAATTGAGCACAGGTTTAGCTTAACATGTAGCTTCATGCTAGATTCAGTCAAATTGAGCACAGGTTTAGCTTAACATGTAGCTTCATGCTAGATTCAGTCAAATTGAGCACAGGTTTAGCTTAACATGTAGCTTCATGCTAGATTCAGTCAATGTATTGAGCACAGGTTTAGCTAAACATGTAGCTTCATGCTAGATTCCAACACGATTTCGCCATTTTCTTCGTGTTACACAGAACGATTTTAAAAGCAATGTCAATAATAACAAATTAGAAGGAAAAACAGATAAAAAAAATACAGATTTCAGTATTCTGACACAAAACAATTTTAGAAGCAATGTATTTCTATTGGTAGTATGTTTCGTGCCTGCACCAAATAATAACACATTAGAAGGAAAAAAAGATGCCGAAAAATACAGATTTCAGTATTCTGAGGCTCTGAGCCATTTCTTTTCCTCATGGACGGCAAAAAAACACCGACATTATACCATTTAAAATAAAAAGGCTTAGGGTAAGATATAGAGTAAGAAAGTGTTTTTATGAACCACACAGCTTCTGGTATTCCAAGGCTCGACCGGACAAAAAGACGTGGTGCAGGCACGAAACATACTACCAATAGAAATACATTGCTTATAAAATCGTTCTGTGTGACATGAAAAAAATGCGAAAATCGTGTTGGTGAACACGAATCAATAGATTAAATTAATTTCGTATACCATATAGAGTATCCTGACTGGCTGCTTCACGGCCTGGTACGGCAGCTGCACCGCCCTCAATCGTAAGGCTTTACAGAGGGTGGTGAAAACTGCAGAGAACATCACCAGGACGGAGCTGCCATCCATGGAGGACCTCTACTCCCAGCGGATTATAAAAGACCCCCATCACCCCAGCCACAAACTGTTCAGTCTGCTGCCGTCTGGCAGGCGCTACCGCAGCATCCGGACAAAAACCACCAGATTCAGAGACAGTTTCATCCCACAGGCAATAAGACTGTTAAACACCTGAACTGTTGAAACAACGTCCATAACATTCATCTGCTACTTAGTCATTATGTATCTAATATATCATTCCAACAGCTTGCATATAGACTCTTATTTCACTATCTCACTTTTTTTAAACTATTTTTCTTTTTGTATTTACTTTTTAATATTTACTTGCACTATATGTTTCTGTTTTTCTGTATTATTGTGTTGCACTGTTGGAGAAGCCTGTGACCTAAGATTTTAATCGACATAACTACTCTGTAGCTCGTATGACAAATAAAGAACCTTGAACCTTGAGGTTTAGCTTAACATGTAGCTTCATGCTAGATTCAGTCAAATTCAACACAAGTTTACCCAAATCACTCCTAACCAGATTTCTATAAGCAACCCAACACAGGTGTGTCAGACAGTGTCCTAGCATGCACTGGGGCAATTAAATGATCACCATAATTCTATCTGTGTAGCTCCACCGTCACTAGTAATATTGAGATCTGGATGGAGTTTGTATTAACCGTCTATAATTATTGAGATGCTCACCCTCGACAGTGAGTTGACGACTCTATGCAACAGTGATGATTCATTTAGTTCGCCAACTGCGGGGGAATGGCAATAGACATATGATACTGTGCTTGTCAGATAATCAGTGACTGTGTTTCTGATGCCAATAATGAACTGAGGAAAAAGTAACAGCTTTAATTGTAATTACACAATTATATAAGTTTCACACTTGGTTATAGTGTTGCCTTTCAAAGAACATACATGATAAAAGATTAGACATTTTAGAAATTAACAATAAATGATTTAAGCAGTAGAAATCTGTCTGTATACTGAAACCATGTCTACAGATACAGTTACTTTGACAGTGTGTTTTCTACAGGACACAGCTACCAGGTTCTGACTAAACCACAAGTGCAGTTTCCACATCTTCTAAGGACACCGCAACCATATGTTATGATTGTGTCCTTACCCTAACCCAAATGAAACCTTTAACCACAACTAGCCTAATGACTGAGAAGCAGCCCCAACATGTTCTGGATTACTCGATTATTGTCCGGCAATTTTTCATTCCTAAACAATTCAATTCAAAACCTTTATTCATCCAGGTAAAATCCCATTGAGATCAATGATCTCTTTTTCAAGGGAGACCAAGCATCCCTATTACTCCATAATACCTTCACTTTGGAACTATAGGGACAATCAACACTTTTGGCACTTATTTTTCTCAAACGTTAGACAGTGTGTGTGGATTGTTCTCATTAACTGGGACAATGCCATGGAAAGAGATTAAAATGACAACAATTGGGTTCTCCCCGCGTTGTGTTGGGTGTGTAAGCAAAAATCTCAGCGGCGGCTTTCTTAAAACCTTAATAAGTTCCACCAAAACTGTCCGTACCACCGGAAACCTGGTTGAGTTTGGGTGAACTGACCATTTAAGCATGTTCCAAACCAAAGTAACCAATCAGAAAATGTTGAAATGTGAAAGTCCTGAGTGTGTTTAAAATGTCTGGCATATGTATGATTTCTCCAGGAAAGGAGACAGTGAAAGAAAGGCTATTTTATTGTGCTCATTTTAATTTTTTGACAAGAAAAGAAAGAAAGAAAGCCTCTGAGAGATCCTATGGCAGAGCGTTCTCTCTCTCACTCGCTCCTGAGTCATCCACTAGAAGTATGTAACACAAGCCTCCACGGGGACGTCCTTGCATCATGCTCCATTGTCATTTCTGTCTGTTGTCAGTAGGACCTCTATTTATTTCCACTTTCTAGGCATTGTTGTTTAAAAACACAGTTTCTCTTCATCGCGGTTCAAAGAATAGCATCGCTGATCAGGGTCAGGTTGGACCGTCGCCTCGACCGTCAGCTTGTTGTCGTCTGCTACCCTCTGACGCATGATCAAATCAGGCCATTATTGTTCATAAACAGAACAGGAAAAAAAAAAAACAGTACTTTAATACATCGCTACATTGATATTACTGTTACTCAAAGAATGCTCAAGTGAGGCTTAAGAATCAAGCAATTATAAAATTGCAGACATGAAAGTATAAGTTAAGAAACCAGGACATTTCTTTTCGATTTTCAAAGCAATGCTTTCAAAAATGAAAGAAAATCGAATGTTTTAAGGCTGTTGTTAAGTTAAAGCCACAATCTGGGACGCGTGGTAATGCGAAAACACACACAGCTCATCCGTTTCCTCTTGGATGGGAGCTGGAGTGTTTGCCTCAGAGGACTGGAGCTGCTGCAGTATGGGAGAGAAAACTGCTTTTTACCACACTAATGAATGTGCTTTTGCAGTGCTTCAAACAGCTGTGGTCATTTCACTTTCCCACGATTATGGCTTTAACCGGGCTTAATGACTTGAGCATTCTGAACTCATTATAGCAGAGAAAAGAGATTTTATACAGTGTTTCCATTCGCCCACACACGCCCGCTCTGTTGCTTCCAGTGTGTCGTTTCCAGTGTTTCAAAGTTGGAGCCAATTCTGTTTCAATCCAGAAAGCGTTGTGGATGAGATGCAGTCAGTATAAACATTTGTAATTACAAATTATTCGTCAATACTTTGAATCCTACAAGCTTGTTATATTCAAAATCCACTGAATTGAAATGTTCTCGACTCCATCCCTGGTTTTACAGTCCTCTAAAATGAGTTTCTGAATCACAGTTCGGTATAGAAAAAACATCAGTATTTTTGTCATCACATGTTTCTCCTCTTTTCAGCCTCCAGTATTTAGATCCTGCAGATATTGCAGCTATACATGTAGTCTCATATCAACACGCTAGTGATGCTCATCACATATAACTACGACACCTCTAATATCAGGAACTTTTTCCCATTGAAAACCTTTGATAAGGCAAAACCCCATTGCTATTACCTCAATAGTCGTCTGCGTCGGTTGTTTTGGGACAATTGGTGGCAGAAACTGGAAAGTTGTCCATAATCTGCCCGAGTGGCCATATTTAGACGTTCGGAAAGCCAAATGTTCCCTATTTCTGAAATACAAGTGGCCACCTGAAGAAAGTTGTCTCACAGACAGATGAGGACACTGTTTGAAATACAGCTCTTACATTAGAAACAGAAAACCCAGCTGCTAAACAGTATTAATTTCTCTAAGAATACATTCATCTGTGTATGGTTGTGGTTGTGTATGCATGTGCTAGAGTTGTCACTAAGGGCAATGGTGGGTAAATAGCTGGGGTCGGGTCAGGGGCCGTAAGGGTCAATTTACTACCACAGTACTTTGGTCTTAGATGATTGGAGGATAGAAGGGGGGCAGTGAGCCAATGGATCGCTTTGTGCAAATTGTTATTGTTCTCGCAAACTGATGTGTGTCGATGAGACGAAGAGGAGGTCTGGAAAGAGTAGTATTCAAAATCATTTGGAATACTTCTTTGTGATTGACCAAGTTGGCACAATGGCGCCACAGTGGAACCAGAGGAATCAGCAAATAAAAGTGAAAAACCTGGGAGTGGGAGGAGGGGGATGACTGGTTGATAAAACGCAGTGGAGCTACAGTGTAACGGGAAGGAAGCTGAGAGTTGTAGGTCTTTTCCGTAAGTCGTGTTCTGATTTGGAGCAGTGCAGATGTGTTCCCCCGGTGGGAATTAAAGACATTCATTTGAAGATTAGAATTTTTTTGTGTTCGATTTCAAAATCAAAAACGTACCGTTGTCGGGGAGCAGGTAGGTAACTAACTTGGGATTCAGATTTCTGAAAAGTCTCAAAGATTTCAAAACCATGTTGTACAAACAAAACAGTCACCTCTGTTGCAAATATAGATCTTCTCTCTCTCATCTGTACAGCGCTCCCTCTTCAGGAGGGGGAGGAGCGGGGGCTTCACCAAGAGAAAGAGACGGCTTGTGATTGGCTCAGCAGAGAGCACATTCCTCTTGGTAGAAAAAGGAGTCAAATGTCTCGTCCATCAAACTGTTTGTCTCTGTTGGTGCACTTCTCAGCGGAACAGTCAACACACAGTCACACGACAGAGCCATGCCATATTCAAATAATATAATCATTAATGATGAGGAGCATAGGAATAATAAGAAGACCAGTAATGTAATAAGAATAATTAATAGTAATAACATATCATTCTAGGTTTTTTTAAATTCTGTATATAAAAACAGTGGCGAGGAGAAGTTGGTACACAGTAGGGCTCTACTCTCCCCCTTTGTTTGATTTGGCACATTATACTCTCTCTCTCTCTGGCGAGAGCTACCTACTCATTCTCGGCACAGTTGAATATTACTGTTGCCTGGCGACCCATCCAGAAATTGTCATTTAGATGTTTTAAAATCCCTCAAATCACAGCAACTCTTTCAAAATGTATTTTTTCGAAGCAGCACCGCAGGGCGCAATGCCAAAAACAACCTCCCGGGGTAAAAGCAACATCTTCAATCAATCCACGGCGGGGATAAGGATGGGTGAGGTTAATCTGCCGTGGTCGGGTTTTAATCAATGTCGGTCTCAAGGCAGATTAAAAGCGTAGCCGTGTTCAGGATGGGTTGCCCGGCAGCATTTAAGGTTTCTGTTCTTATGTTGATAATTTTTTCTTCATTCAAAACTTAGTACAAATAGCTACATCAGTCTGAGCTATAATGTGTGTTACATTACAAAAAGTAACCCAGTCTCTCTATAAGTTATGATTTTCAATATAATATATTAGTTTGGTCCTCCTTCATGTTCCTCAGAAGCAAAGGCTTGGTTTGTGTAAAGTGTGTGTGTATGTAAGTGTACGCCTAGATCCTGTAAGCTGTGTGTGTGTGTGTGTGTGTGTGTGTGTGTGTGTGTGTGTGTGTGTGTGTGTGTGTGTGTGTGTGTGTGTGTGTGTGTGTGTGTGTGTGTGTGTGTGTGTGTGTGTGTGTATTTACAGGTAATTTGTATCTGTATCAATATGTTATGGGTGCAGTGTTGGTATTCTCCATCCTCCAAGGCGTCTCCAGATCAGGTCTTCTGCTGGGCGGACACCCCCTTCCAGTAGTCCAGAATGTCGTGAAGATCCTCATCCTTGGCGAACTGAACTTTCCGCCTCAGCGCGTGTCCCGCTGCCACGTATCCCTCGTCCTCCATGGATGCCTGCCGGTGCCTCTTGCGGTGCAGCTTGAACCTCTCCCAAAGCCCCAGGGTGGGGGTGCACAGGAGCCCTTCGTCCTCCTCGTCTTCGTCGGGGCTGGAGCAGTAGCTGAGGTTGTGGTACTGGGGCGAGAGCGGGTAGTGTGGCGAGAGTTGGGAGTAGGCCAGCTCCCGTTGCTTGGCCTGCCTGCTGAGGGTGATGGGGTCTAGCATGGAGGGCTTGCGGCCCCCGGGGTGGTGGTGGAGCTCCTGCAGGATCTGAGGGTGGTGCTGCAGGTCCTGGAGGTGCTGCTGGGAGCCGGGGTAGGAGTGACGGTGTTCGTTGTACTGGCGGATCCTCTGGGCTTCAGCTCGTAAGATGGCCCCTGCTGGGTTGACCGCACGAATGGCCTCTCCTCCCCCTCTTTCCCCTCTTTCCCCTCTTTCCCCTCTTTCCCCTCTTTCCCCCCTCTCTCCCCGTTCCCCGGGCGAGGTCCTCTCGATGTAGCGGGTCTCTGACGAGTGGTAGCCTCCCTCTGAGCGGAACGAGCGAGGGCTCCGGGCAGAACCGGGAGAAGAGGAGGTGCTGGGCCTTTTGGACGTCGGAGGTGCCTCCATGCTGTGGTGTCGCTGCAGAGAATGATGATAGCTTCTCTCCCTCTCCTCTCTCCCTCCTCTGCCTCCCTTATACACCGGGGAGAGGAACTCGTTTCCTCTTTCTCTCTCTCCTTGCTCAGAGAGGAGCACCAGCTGAGGCTCTGCGGTAGACACAGCCCCTCCGCCTGCGTTCGAAGGGGATTTCATGCCCTGTTGAAAGGACGTAGACTCAGATTTCAGAGCATCGATACAATTGTTGATGATCTGGTTGACTTTATCAACTTCTTTAGCGATGGTTGAGATCTCTGCTACCGAGCCCTGGGGGTTTTCCTGTGGTGACATCTCCCTTTCTCGCTCTCGTTCCCTCTCCCTCTCCCTCTCCATCCCGGATCCTCTCACCTCCATGTAGTTCAGTTTAGCAGGCTTGTGCACCGGTGTTTCTATCACCTCCTGCAGCTTGTACGGATCAATCTCAGCGCCCTGAGGAAGGTAGGGCATTCTGGACAGACTTTCCCCAGCTCCCAGCTTTTGGGAAACAGATCCTCCATTTCCTCCCTCGATGTCCCCTTCTCCACCGTACTTTAGCTCGATCAGAGTCCTTTGGATCCTGCTCATCTTCCTCTCCTTCGCCTGCATGATCCTCTTCTTCCTCAGGCAGTGAACAATAAAACCCAGGAAGATTAACATGCCAAACAAGCAGCCCAGGATAGTCATGATGTAGTGGGTGGCTGACGACTGATTGGCTCTCCTCTCAGGCCCGGCCCGGCGTCCAGTGGAGATGGTCAGACAGGTGTGGTTGAATCGAAGGGAGTTTCGTATCGAAGCCACACAGTACCTGTAATCGGTGTTGGGTTTTAAGTTCTTGAGCTCAATATCTTCCCTTTGACTTTTCAGATTCTGGATATCTGTGAAGAAGCTGTTGTTATAAAGAACCAGGATGTACATTTTCTTGTACGGATGAGGAATCTGAACCGTGATCACGGCGGTCGAATGTTGCACCTGCTTCAGCGTCATGATGGGATTGGTGTCGGTGTACAGAGGGCCCAAGCTGATGGGCTCCTCGTCAGGAGGGGTCCCGGAAGCACAATCGTCCAATCCACAGGGAGAGGCAAAATCTGGTAAAGGGGTGGTGGAATCTGCCGCACCAATCGGGTAAAAGGACGTCACGCTACCATCATCTGTGCAGACAAGACTGAGCACGTGCAGGGCGTTGCGTAGGGCCGGCATTCGGGGGTTCTGGCTCAGGAGGTTATAGCCGAAGAATCCTTGAGGCGAGTCGCACACCATCCTCTCGCTGGTCCTGTTGGGGAAGGCTGAGAGCCAGTGCAGGAACCCCAGCAGCTCACAAGAGCAGTTGAAGGGGTTTGTGTAAAGTTCACAAGTCGTCAGCTTCGAGAGGCCGGAGAACAAACTGCCATCTAGCACCTGGATCCTGTAACGAGACAGAGGGAAACCATAGATTAAAAGGCGCTTCAACCAGTGGCGGACTGGCCATCGGGTTCCCTCCCCCTGACAATTTACTAGCGGTACCGAAGTGGGCCGGTCGAGATCCCGGGCTGATTACTAGTCCCAGTCCGCCCCTGGCTCCAACACTGTCTGACTCATGGTGGATAACATACAAAGTAAATCAGTGTCTATGTACTCTTCTCCCTATTTTAAACCCTGGTTCCTACATTACCCATAATGCAACTCAATCACCAGTTGCTCAGTCAGATGCCGTGTCTCATTTGGATACTTCTGTTGGTACATTGCATGTTGTGAACTGTAAACCCTTGTGCAATACGTGCATTGGGACAATGTAATCACATGGGGCTGCTTTAACCAACAGGAAGTGGCGATTGCTGCTGTTAGCTAGCTAGCAATGATTGTTCGCGGTACCAACATATTATACACTGCTTAACTAACCCAATAAATGTAACGGTGGTTTATTTTCAGCACCAATATAGTGGTGTTACTTTAAAAGTGACATTAATTAAACGACATTAATTTGCATAGTGATGTTTTTACTGGAGCAGATTAAGTTGCTGCACGTCGCCTAACTTCTGTTATTTAGCGGAAAAGGGCGTTTGGGAGTGGAAAGCATCCGGTGGAGCATACTTTTAGACCTTTGAGTGAACAAGGTACTAATGGTGCATTTTGCCACATGCTGCCACGGGATGCAGTTATGCACTCAAAACAGCAAATGTAGGAACAAAAGAAAGCAATTTGAGACACAGCAAGAGATTTTGATTTGTTTTGCTAGTACCTTTTGAAGCTTCACACATAGGTGAGGATCAGGCTACAAAACAGCATCACTTATAATATATCACGTTTCAGAAGGATTTATATATGTGTGTACTATTTTCAAACCTATGCTGTAGTAATCCTTAAAACATGTAAACAGACTTTGATGTGTTATATCTGCAGGCTTCCCCTTTAAAAGCACGTGTTACTCAGTCTCCTTGCACTTCAGTTTCTAGTCTTAAACATTTCCCAGTACCTTTCAACAAGCCCCAAAGAGCAGTTCAACTTCTTCCATTCTGCTGTTACTTTTACATTTAAGTCAAGGGATCAATACCGGTTACGGTGCTGATAGTAAGAACAAAACGGTTATTCCCACTGAGAAAAGGTACCTCAACCTATTATTAAAAGATGGCTTGGTGCATAAGAGCTTACTGGGGGAAAAGTGAGACAAATGGTATCCCTGCACCTTCTGCTATGCTTTTGTCCCTATAGGTTTGGCTGTTTTGCATATATATGCCTTTGGGTAGTGCTATATGAATAAAATGTGTTATTGTTATATTTAGTTTACTGATAAACCTGTCAGTGAGAAACAAGTTATCTATCCATTTCCTGCAAAACCTTTTTCCCAGTAAGTCTGCAAAACATCCGCGCAAAATGAATACATTTAGAAAGCAGCCCATGATCTTGACAGAAAGTATTATATCAAACATTGAAAAACGTAATATATTCTCCTATCTCGGAATTTCTAAACTCTCTTTTTGTCTAGTAAGATTCACACACCGAACGGCAAATCATGAACGTAGAAACGTGAACGAGTCAGATTGCGAGTAGCCCTTTTCATTTTGTTTGCATCTACTTTGTTTCATATCTCGAATCACAAAAAAAGGAAATGCTAGAGTCTAAAGCTTAATTTAACTGCTAAGAAATGCCTGTAAAATGGCCTTTGTTAAATTGCTTGTTTTATCCAAATAATAAAAAAAGAAACAAACCATTGCATTAGTATTTAACCAGATCTTGAAAACCACTTTCATTAAACCATAATTAAAATGTCCCTTCATTTATATCTCAGGTTCCTAATTGGCTAATCATCAACTAATTGTTTAAGTGCTTCACATCATGTTTTCTCTCTCTCTCTCTCTCTCTCTCTCTCTCTCTCTCTCTCTCTCTCTCTCTCTCTCTCATTAGACACACACGCCTCAGGGTGATACCTGTTCATGGAGAGGTCGATGTTCTCGATGTTGGGGCTTTCCCAGAAGGTGTTGGGTGCAACACTCTCGATGAGGTTGGCTTGCAGGTAGAGATACTGCAGCTTCCCCAAACCTCGCAGCATCCCCTCTGTCAGGTTCCTCAACTTGTTAAAACCCATCTGGAGAACCTGGAGAGACAAAGACAAGTGGGATTATTCTAATCTCTGAAGAGCCGGCCAGCGCCAAGCATCACACACGACAAGCTGGAACAAACAGACGACGGTTCAGCACAATTCGTGTTTCACATTGTGATCTAAGCCTCGATGCTGTGTTCCATTTACTAAGATCTTTCTTGTTCACATTTTACCTCCTGGCTACGCTCCAGCAGCTGGGATGCATGTGTACGCATGCCAGCTCGTTACGGCTGCGTTCAGATCAGTTTCTGCAAAAACACTTTTGCCTGAATGTTTCTGGAAGCTATCGTGAGCCAATGTTGTGTTGTTTGTGTGTATGTGTTTCCATCTGTGTGTTTAATTGTGCAATGCTTTAGAACCGTTACTCAGAAAGGTAGCTGGAACACACTCCCTTTGACTACGGTCCTTAATTCACAGTTCTGGATATTATCAGCAAAATAGTCCTCAAACATTTAGATTGTTAAACTACCAGTACCAAAAAGTTAGTTTTTTGATAACCTTACAAAGTAATGATTGCGAATTCGTTCTTTGTTTTCATTTACCAAAAGGAAGCAAGTTCCTAAATATGGAAAATGTAATTAATTAGTCACACAATTACATTTACCAAATAAAGCGTCTAAAGGGTTAAAGGGTAATTAAACAAGATTAGGACTTTAGCAGTCATTTGACAGACTTCAAAACTGTACAGGAACATTATAGTCGGTACCAAAAATGATACCAAGCAATAATAATAAATACAGTTCAGTCTATTAAATAGATTGTAGCCTCCATTTGCATTCATGTGTATGCATTTTAACATTCAACAGCACATTTGCTTTCCTTTACATCCCATTTGTACTGGTCAAATCTTTTATGTGTAAAACATGATCTATACTTATCCATATCCCAACCCTATACTTCTCAAATACATGTAAATGGGTACAAATATTCCCCTGAAATGTATTGTAGTCGAAGAGTAAAGTATACTTCAACATCGCCCGGAGCACAGCGCGTGCACTCCTCGATGTAGGTACATCCATGAGCATGTGTTTGAAGGTGCGTCACACGATTGCTCACCTGCAGGTTGAATTGTCCTGAGAAAGCTCCGTCTTCCACGTAGCTGATATCGTTCTTGGTGAGGTTCAGATAGGTGAGGTTTCCAAAGCGGCTGAGTGAGGAATAATGCACCGACCGAATCTTGTTCTCGTTCAGCCGCAGATCCACAATAGTGCTGTTGAGAAAAGAGTCAAAGCTGAAGATGTTTGAGGCAAAAAAAAAACAACTCTTTTTCTTAGCTGTCTTTTAACCCAGAGCATCGTAACCAGAGTTTGTGTGGCCTCATTTGCATATAGCCTAGTGGCTATATGATGAATTGCGTCTGGATCACGAATCATAGCTGCACCTGTTGCTGTGTTCCTGCCTGTCGCCCACTTTTTATTATAATGTATTGATAAAGAAACACAAGCCCTCTTCTTAGTGCTTGTTATCTTTGAACCTCTGCCGCTGATACCATTCACACTGTCCGGTGTGTTAAACGTGCCTTTGATTACAGAGAGTAGAAGAAGAGAGACGCTTGTTTGGGAATTCATCTGGAGGTAATGGAGACGTATTAGGACGCCTTTAATGATAGACTCACCTCGTAAATCATGACACATGGCTCCCCTCTACAAGATAATACATGATGCGCCTTTAATAATACAGACTATTAGTATTGATGATGCTGGCCCTGAGATTGCAGATGCATTTAATGATAAAGTCACCTCATAAATACCTCATATTTCTGGCGGCACAAGAAGCATTTTGACAACCTCATAGATCCTTTCTTCGTCGTACATGTTGACATATCAGATTGTCTGCATTTGAATACGTTTCTTGCACCTCTCTCCATCCAGGCCAGGGAGAGAGATCCCAGTTAATTGAGGGGTTCTCATTGGGAGTCTTTCCTTGTACGCTCCAATGGTCTAAGGACAAAGGGCACCTGTAAAGCCCCCTGAGGCAAATGTGTAATGTGTGATATAGGGCTATAAAAATACAATTTGATCCATCTGTTTCGCCCACACCTTTGCTATTCAGAAAAGTAGTCCTTAAAGGGTTTAAGTGCCTTAGAAAACCATGCACTAGCACTCACAATGGTTTGGCTTATTTGAAGGGCTTATACTTGCATGTTTCTTGCTGTTCTGAGTGTGGGTCGCCATGGTTTTTTGCGTGTGTGTCTTCATGTTTCTTTGCACCTATTGTCAGCTTAACGAAAAGCGGTGATTTATGGATTGATCGTCCTCACCTGTTAATGTGCGAGGGGATGGCCTCGTAAGGCGGCTGGTTCATGCTGCAGATAGCGAGCCACACGAAGCCTTTCTCGCCTTCGATGAGCCAGCAGTCGGCTGTTACCATTGGCAACCGCATAATTGACAGCAGGGCGAGCCAACAGAGGAAGGAGCCGGCGGTGGACAGCACCACCGAAGAAGAGCCTCCGGTCACGTTGGGTCTCTGCCGTCCCTTTCCCGTCTTCTGGGCCATTTGGGATGTCGTCACAATATCCATTGGAGAAAGCCGAGCAGAGGTGCTTGCCATCTAACGTTCACTCGCGCAGGCTGGAGCCATTTGAATAGGAGTTAGCGCGTGTTTGTACAGTAATATGTCACTGAGCGGTTGGCTTTCTTTCAGATGTGCTGCTTGAGGTGTAGCCACAGCATGGTCAGATGTGTCTAGCTTGTCGTAAAAGTAAGGAATTTCTAAGTAGCAGGAGTGGTTCGTGTCACTTCATTGGCAGGAGGATGTGTCTCTAGGTAAACTGTATCATGAATTAGGGCGTCGCATCTGATTTGTTGTGTATGAATTGGCAAAAGGAAGCGGTCCTGGTGCCAGATTGGCTGGTGCTCATGTTTTCCGTGGCCATCTGCATCGCTGATTGGACAAGCACCTCTTCTCTTTCTTCCTCATCGCTCGCCGCTCGGTACTTAGTGTGAGAACTCGTCCCTGGAGGAAAGAGAGGGAGAAGGAGACGAGAGGAGGAGGTTATAAGGGAGTCGCTAATGACAGACAGTGGTCTTATATCAACAAACACAACCCTGTTAGCAGCCTGATGAGATACAGGAAGTTATTGCTTCTTATATAACTATCTGGCACGCATACACCCACACACAAATGTGCAAACACACGCGCATCTCCGATACTCTGAAGACCTTTTTTGACAAGTCCAATTAGCGCAACCTGCACCTGCACATCTTCAAAATACACACAGCTTATTGATGCACACACACCCATTCCTGCCGCCCTATTCGCCTCTGGGCCTTGGTGGACCAGCGCTAAGATGTGGCCCTACTCTGATACTGTATCTAATTAATTAATCTGCTCTAAATAAAACACTTCCTGGGAAAAAACAGCTGATGTCTGATGGAACGAGCGAGATAGCGGGAGGCGGGGGAAAGAGAGAGAGGCTTCAAGAGCTTGTGAAGTGGCGAGGCTGAGGATGGAGAAGTGGGTGCGCGAGAGAGTGGAGAGGAAAGATGTTTGGGGGAGGGGGAGGGAGCAAAGAGCGAGATAAAAGTGAGGGACAAGGCTTTAAGGAGAGAAGGAGGCAGGGAAACGGTGAGAAAAGAGAGGAGGCAGGGATGCAGAGTGGCTCTCTCCGTCTGGGGAATGTTCTCGAATAGTGGCTCTCTCTTCTCTCTGAGAGGCTTTATTCTCAGCTTTAACCCCCCCCCCCCCCACACACACACACACACACACACACACACACACACACACACACGCACACGCACACGCACACACACATACACACACACATACCATGTATACATCACTTCAGGGGACATTGCATTGACTTACATGCATTTCCTGGAGACTTATCCTAACCTTAACCAGAACCAACACATGCCTAACCCTTACCCTTAACCTAACCACGTCTTTACCCTAAAATTAATGATCCCCCTCATGGGGACCTCCAATTTGTCCCCATAAGGGAAGCCAGTCCCCACACGCGACTATGTAAACAGATGTAGGTCCCCACAAGTATAGTAATGCTAGACCACACACACACCCACACACACACACACCCACACACACCCACACACCCACACACACACACACACACACACACACACACACACACACACACACACACACACACACACACACACACACACACACACACCCTTCCCTCATCCGGCACCAGTCACTTTTCTGCCCATCTCCGCTGCTCTGAAACTGTACTTTGAACATTTTAAATATATTATTAACATTTTAAATGATATACCCCGTTTATCTAGGCCCTTTTTGTTTTGTTTTATGTATATATGTCACACTGTGGGACTGCGGGAAACGGTATCTCGAGAATACATGTAGTAATTTTTGACAATAAAGCTGACTTTGACTTTTGTCTTTGAAGAGTAACAAACAGGATGTGACATTACGGAGGGCAGAAGGAAGGAGTGTGAAGGAGCCAAAGGTCCCGCCTTCCTTTCAGGCATCTTCTGGCTGCTCTCCCCGCCTTATTGATTGCAGATGAGTGACGAGGCGGAGAGGTGCTGATGTGTCACCTCTAATCTGAGAGGGAGAGCGAGGCTTTCTGAACTTGTCTTCGCCCTTGTGAAGAGCAAAAGTCCTGACGTCACATCAGCTGTTCCTCCAGCCTCTGTGACTCGCTCGTATCTCTGAATGAGGTGTCTTTGATCACTCTTCATGAAAAAGAGGAGGAGTTAGTCGACGCATACTCTCAGATAATGATGATGTGCTGTGCGTAATTACAACGCCTCCATTAAAGATGATGTTGACCAATGCTCTCTTCTTTTATCTTTCCAGATTCTTACAGCTTTCATTTCTGCCTCAGAAGCCGAGCTCGCGGCTCTGTGCTTGTGTTTTCTGAACTTCGCCATGTTCATTATCTCATTTTGCATTTTTAAGGGGCCTATTTTGCATTCTGCGCCTGATGAGAAAGACATTAGCTTTGCAGATACTTGATCATAAACAAAGTATTCGTCGAATTTTG